>NC_092354.1:37176393-37355746 GCF_963676685.1 Mytilus edulis
TGTTTTCCAATAGTTTTTGAATAGTCTTTGGTAGCACGAGCTATGATTGTTTTTACAAAATTGCACAAATTCATTCTGATGTTTATGGCATTTTCAAATTGTTAATTTCGAATGTATAAAAAACTTTACAAAAGCTGCATTTTCTTTTCCAATATGTCTGTCTGAGTACCATCTTGTGGCACTTTTGATTTGGAGGGAAGTGTAAAGGAAGTTCAAATAAAAAAAAAGGTTTTATCAAATAAGAGACTTGCTTTATTACAAAATAAAAAAAAAGAATGATTACACTGTAAACAGAAACAAAAAATAAAAAATATTTTGGATATCAAATTTGGAAAAGAGGACTGAAGGGGCATTAAGTTTGTATTGCCCTAGATGAACAGAAGTGAAACAGATACAAGGTATTTTATATTTATTGATAACACTATAGATAATACTCATGAATACATATAAAAACAAATAGTACTACGAAAAATACATTCACTTTAGTTTGAAGAAATATTTTCCTTGTTGAGGCCTCTTCTATAAACATGGAAATCTGCAAAATAATTCAAATAAATAAAATTATGTGTTTATAAATATTAATTTAGCAAAACTGACTACCAACAATTTTTAAATAAAAAAAAAATAATTTCCGCGTTGAAAAGTTGGCTATTGCCACGTCAACAGAGTTGTCTTTCTTTACACATATACGGAAATCCGTCTTTTTCCGGTTTCGTCTACATTTTACTTTTCTTGATCGCTAAAACGTTTTATTAATTGTTTATTTCTCTATTTTCATAAATGTGTGTACAAATAATGCAAATTGCAAGGGCTTAAACTAAACGGATCGAGTAAAAATTTGACTGGCACATGGATTTCTAAACGAACTTAAAGGAAAGTACTGCTCATTATGTAAAATAAATTGATTACGGAAATAAATATTGATTGAACTTGAAAAGTTGACGTTTTCAGATGCAAAATGGTAGAATTTACAAGGTAGGACTACCAAAAGGATTTGTCATTCAAATGAGCAGTAGTATTTTATATTTCCAGTGTCTGGCGATTCCAAAACGGGCATTCATACGAAAACATATGGTGTTTTAGCCCTAGCAATTCCGCATTTCTTCTTACTTTCGTTTTCAGACACTTTTCGTGTCACGTGACCTAATTTGCATACTATATTTAGTGGTTTAAAATTGATTTCAATTCGGAATGAAGATATCTATAAGGTGACCATAAAAGTTTGTTTACACCTCTAAGATATAAAGCTCTTGTGAGGTGTTCACATAAAATGTATATTTTTGGCCATTTGTAGACCAGGGCACTGCCTTAACTACCCTGCGTACTTTGGTGCTGAAACATAGCTATACAAATGTCAATTATATCAATATATTCTTGTTCGATCTTTTGTTGATATTTGTAATCAAAATGTTCATGAACAGATTTTTTTGTTAAATTTTCAAAAATGACAAAACATAATTGACACTGCTTGTACCTGGTGTTTAAAATGTGAAATTCATGAAAAGTACAGTAACAGAAAGTGTTATATTCATTTGCTTAAAACTCGTCCTGAATATGCATGAAATATTTGCCACTGGACGTTAAGCAACCAACAATCAATCAATCTATCCAAGTAATGATAAACCATTATACATGTAGGTCATTAATGTTGTACCCAAACAATTTTTGTCCCCCAGCACATAGTGTTGCTGGGGACATGGATCTTATATCACAGGTTTATATCAGCAATTTATAAATCGTATATTTGATCAAGATAAACTTCTAATATGTATTGAAAATTGTATTTAAAGTAAACTTGAACCAACCACAGCTTTATTTAAAAATTGCCAAATTTCTTAGTAAATTTTACTACTTATTCGATAGTCATTGAGATTTTAGCTATATTGATAATTTTTGAACATTTTACTGTACATTTGACAACTTTTTTTTATAATTGTATATGATGTTGCCTTTAATCGATCAATTGATCAAGACAATTTTCTAATTTGTATTGACAAATGTATTAGAAGTAAAATTGAAACAACCACAGCTTTATTTAAAAATTTCAACATTTTCTCAGTAACAGTAACATTTTTTTCAGTAAGTTTTACTACTTTTTGGATATTCATTCAGCTTTTACCTTTTTTGAAAAAAATATATTTTAAAATCATATTTCCCAGTATTTGCCAGTAATTGAGGATCCAATCATGGCAAAAATAGTATATTTCATCATTCAGTGCTGATTTTTCACTACATACCAATGCGGCTATCTGTTTAAGAAGGTTAAAATTATTGTTTAATTTTTTTTACGAAAGGAAAAAAAGATCATTCTTCCATATGGGACAACTTGTATCCCTGTCCATCTTAGCTGTCCATTTTAGAAGATGGACTTGGTCTTCCTATTTTTTTCAGAGGCAGCTACTGATTCCATTTTGGAGGGATGTATCAAAAGCCTCCACATAAATGACCTTCCAGATGTGGTAAAGGAAAAGTTGAATCAGGTAACAAAAAATTCATAATGGTTTATGCATAAATATTGATGAAATATTTTATACCCTGCCACATTCTGCATTTGAGTGTTTGGCTGTCCATCCGTCCCATGGAAACTAAAATTTTACACAATTAAAATGCTCAGAAGTTGCTCTTTATCTGTTCACACTTTTAATATGATTTTGTGTAGACATTTTTGTGCTCAGATGACCATGTATTTTGGGCTGATTTTCTGGTGCCAGTGCTGAAAGGAGTAGGTCCGGTAAGGGCCGATTTTGGCCTCAAATTTCAGGTTCATCGAACAAAAGATTTTGGACACTTTTTAAACTCTTAAGTGTCTCTTTAAATTGATTCAATTAGTTTAAGTAAAAGATTTTAACTGATTTAGTCATTAAAAACGCTCCGATTCAAGTTTAAATATGAAAAATCTATCAAATATGCCAAAAAACGTCACTTTTCAGATGGTTTTTGTCAAAAATGAAAGTGGCCGCATCCGTGTTCATCCTCAACCTTTATATATGTTATTTATTATCATCAAATACAACTTACATTTCAATATTATGAATGAACACGAATGCGGCCACTTTCATTTTAGACGGAAACCGTCTGAAATTTAACTAAAGTGCTCAAATTGTGAAGATTTCAGTAATTTAACATGACTTAATGATGTGAGTACACGATATATGTGCATTGTACTGTCAAAAACTGCCCATATTTATGTAGCAGAAGCATTCTTCTTTCCAATAAATAACTAAAAGTTTACATTTTAACAATTTTGTAAAACTGCTATATTTTGGGGCCAAAAAGGGGTCTTACTGAACCTACTCCTTTAATAGGGAGATGATTTCATCATTCAAATCAGCATTGGTTGAGCATCCCTGCTCAAGTTGTAAAGAAGAACTTGACCAGTTCATAAGAGGTATTGATGAAAATGAAATGATGGTTTATGTGTCTATTTAGATCCTTTATCTAGGTTGCTTCTTCGGCTAGAATCGAGAAACTTGTGAGGCCAACTATCATGTAACTTGGTGTGTGGTGCTATGTTGGAGTCTGACAGTATCCCACTCTTCATATGATAGAGTTGTAAACAAACTTTTATGTTCACCTAATAGATATCTTCATTCCGAATCGAAATCAATTTTAAACGACTAAATATAGTATGCAAATTAGGTCACGTGACACGAAAAGTGACTGAAAACGAAAGTAAAAAGAAATGCGAAATTGCAAGGGCTAAAACACAATATTTTTTCGTATAAATGCCCGTTTTGGAATCGCCAGACACTGAAAATATAAAATACTACTGCTCATTTGAATGACAAATCCTTTCCTTGTAAATTCTACAATCTCGCATCTGAAAACGTCAATTTTTCAAGTTCAATCAGTATTTATTTCCGTAATCAATTTATTTTACATAATGAGCAGTACTTTCCTTTTAGTTTGTTAAGAAATCCATGTGCCAGTCAAATTTTTACTCGATCCGTTAAGTTTAAGCCCTTGCAATTTGAATTATTTGTACACACATTTAGGAAAATAGAGAAATAAACAATTTATAAAACGTATTAGCGATCAAAAAAAATAATAATTCGACGAAACCGGAAAAATACGGAATTCCGTATATGTGTAAAGAAAGACAACTCTGTTGACGTGGCAATAGCCAACTTTTCAACGCGGTAATTTTGTTTTTTTTATTTATTGTATAATTGCTGGTAGTCCAGTTTTGCTTAATTAATATTTATAAATACATAATTTTATTTATTTGAATTATTTTGCAGATTTCCATGTTTATAGAAGAGGCCTCAACAAGGAAAATATTTCTTCAAACTAAAGTGAATGGATTTTTCGTAGTACTATTTGTTTTTATATGTATTCATGAGTATTATCTATAATTTTATCAATAAATATAAAATACCTTGTATCTGTTTCACTTCTGTTCATCAAGGGTAATACAAACTTGATGCCCCTTCAGCCCTCTTTTCCAAATTCGATATCCAAAATATTTTTATTTTTTGTTTCTGTTGACAGTGTAATCATTCTTTTTTTTATTTTGTAATAAAGCAAGTCTCTTATTTGATAAAATCTTTTTTTATTTGAACTTCCTTTACACTTCCCTCCAAATCAAAAGTGCCACCAGATGGCACTCAGACAGACATATTGGAAAAGAAAATGCAGCTTTTGTGAATCGTTTTTATACATTCGAAATTAACCATTTGAAAATGCCATAAACATCAGGATGAATTTGTGTAATTTTGTAAAAACAATCATAGTTCGTGCTACCAAAGACCAGACAGCACTTGACTATTGGGAAACATATCAAAATAAACCCAATGAACTACCAAACAGTCCTGAAAAGCTGGTGCCAAAATATAATACAAATTTCAGTGTTTCAAAAAGATTTATTTCTTACTCAAATATCATGAAAAATTACAGTAACATGCAAATAAATCAAGAAAAGTTCAGGTTTCTGTTACCAAGAATACAGACATATGTAACACAAAATACAAAATGGAAAATGGCAATACCAATGGGCAAAACAATTATTTATAATTACATTTTCTATGTATCAGTGGATGAAGTTATCTGAAAAGGACAAGGCTAAACATACATTAACAGACTGTGAACAGTGTATGGTGTTTGATGCGTCACTACTACACAAGTCATCAGAAGTGGTAAAAAAAGACTCACTTGTTGGGGCATGCCAGAATGTGGCAAATATTATACTTGAAAAGTCTCCTCCAATGTCAAAAGCAGCTGAAAAAAATGTTGAAAATTTTGTCAAAGTATTTTCCCCTATAGCATCACATAAACTTGGTGTAGATATTATCAAAACGGTTTCAAAGGTGATGAAACTAACACCAAAAAAAAGTAAATCACAAAAGACAAAAAGAGCTAAAAAAATCCTGAAAAGAAACAACATTAAAATTAAAAATAAATTATCCTCCAATGGACAGGATGTGCGCCATTTTTTGGCCTCTGGAAAGTCATTCAGAAAACATGATAATGACCGAATGTCCATGTATTATGTTACAAAAGCTGAGGCTCAGCAAAAGTTGAAGGTAAAAATTGATAAACAAAAAAGGGCTTTATTAAAGCCAAAAAAACACCATGGTAACTTCGACCATTATTCCTTTGAAAAAGAAGGATTCTTATCAGCAATGAGGCAATTCCCTTATGGATCCCGTGTTAATTGGAAAAAACTTGGTGAAAAGTTTAATGTGACCAACAAAAAAGGGGAAAGACCAGCCAATGCAGGCCAGATATTGATGGGCTTTGCCCAATATAACAAAATAAATACAGACCAGTTTAACATCAACATGAGAATAAGCAACAGAGATTATATGCAAAGAGTAAGGAGGGCAAAAAAGCGATTATCCAAGGGCTTGACCATACCATCAACAAGATCAGCCAAAATTATTAGACAGGACATAAAAGATCAGATTGACAATGGAGAGATTGATTTAGGAGAAAAAATTGCCCCCTCCCAGATAACATCAAATTATATTGATAACACTGGTAGGTTGATGTAAAATTGGTAATTTATATAAATAATTAACCATTTTGGAGCATTTGTTTTGGTTAAATTCCCAAGAATTTTCTATAAAAAAAAAGATTGATACAAAAATAAACATAAATTTCAAATGGACAAGTGGCACAGGGAGAAAATCTGTAAAAATGTATGACAATATATAGAGTATAACAATATTCAAGAATATAACAATAGTATGACAACAGGTAGTGTAAAAGTTAAGTTCAAGCACAAACAAATTAAGCTTACAATTGACCAAGTTTGGGACTCTAGAAAAAGTCCTTGGGCAGCTCCATAATCATGATAATATACATTACACAACTTTAATATAAGTGCATAATATTGTTTTTTTATTTTTTACAAGCGGCATTGCATGGAGTACTGACACTTGTGTAATGAAATATAAGACTCGTATACACAACATTATACGACTGCAGTAAAACGTACCACACAAAAAATAAATTTGAAATGTCTGATGGTAACATCACTAAATCAACACAAAAGTGCCATGCTACATTTGTTATTTGAATTTTGTGAAAATACATTGCAGCAACAAGTTATGATATATAAATCATCTATAAAAAAATTAAAGACATTTAAATTCAAACTTTAAAGATACATGTTGTTTGAACACTTTTCCCAATCTTATCTTTACTTTAAAGTAAGCCAAGTTCGTACAATACAAGTAGCCCAGATAACCTATCATGAACTATATTTGTGTCAATATCTTGCCTTGTCTCGCGGTAGGTCGTAGGTTCGAATCGGGCTGAGACAAACCAAAAATTTGAAAATTTGGACTGTAAACACAATTGAACAAGATTTAACAAAATATATTAGGGAAACACTTGTTTTGCCATCTTATCCTTGAATATTTTATACATTGATATATTAACCATTGATGCTTGCATATTGAATACGAATGAAAACGGGGAATATGTCAACAACACTTACAAAACAACTCAATGCCAATAATTTTCCTTCAACATGCGAGAAATCCTGCACCAAGAGGAGGTCTTGAGCTGGCCCGAAGTTATGATTTCTTAGATGCAACTCCAAATGCTTTTTTTTTGTACTTTATTACTACTATAGGCCTAATGGACAAATTAAGGTTTTCAGAAACTTCCTAAATTTGTTGCAAACATCTGAACGGTTGTTGGTTAGAGTCAAATGACAGCTTGCTGTGTAGTTATAATAGTCTGAATGTATCTACATGCATTTTGATAATCTTCTAAATTACTGTTCATTCTGAAACTGGCATTTTATACTAGTACATGTAGTAGTCGTACATATTAAACAAAACATGTACTTAAAAAACTACACGAAAGGGCAATTTGGACAGTCATGTAAATGTTCGAAAAATGTAAATACCGTTCTGCAAGATATATGTAAATGTATTATTCCTTTGACATTATTTAGAAGGTTGTCAAAGATATGCTAAAGATAATTATTTTATTTCCATAGTTTTAGTCATTCTCCAAATATATGTAAAGATAGGCCATAGATTTGCATGCACTTTCCAAGATAGGAGATATATGCAAAGTTTAAAATTTGCATAACTGATTTACAGAGGTGTGGGCAGTTTTGAGAGACCGCGGTTTATAAAACATTTACGACCAATGTAAATGCTGACAA
This sequence comes from Mytilus edulis, assembly GCF_963676685.1. Taxonomy (NCBI): domain Eukaryota; kingdom Metazoa; phylum Mollusca; class Bivalvia; order Mytilida; family Mytilidae; genus Mytilus; species Mytilus edulis. The sequence continues at coordinate 37,184,018 of NC_092354.1, forward strand.
TGTTTGTATTATATTTGCAAACGTTTGTCAATATCGTTCATGTATGTAAAGAAATGTATTTTATTTACTTATACTTTCCGGTATTATAGTTATTTTGATAATTATTGATATTTGCAACACATCTTGAGAGACCGCGGTTTATAAAACATTTACAACCAATGTTTGTGTAATATTTGCAAACGTTTGTCGATATCGTTCATGTATGTAAAGAACTGTATTTTATTTACTTATACTTTCCACTATTATAGTTACTTTGATAAATATTGATATTTGCAACATATCTTTACACACTTATGCAAAGTTTTGAGAGACCGCAGTTTATAAAACGTTTGCAACTAATGTACATGCTGTCAAATCATTATGTGTGTGTAATATTTGCAAACGTTTGTCGATATCGTTCATATATGTAAAGAAATGTATTTTATCAACTCCCAAAAAGTTAGTTGGGGTCTAATATATTATAAAACTTTTTGGAGCAAATTACGTATTGATGGTTTCAGAGACCGTGAAAATATTTGAATTGATTAAGCAGATAGTGTTCTTCCCGAATTCAAACCAGAACTTTTTGAAGTTATGATATTAAAAGTGGCAGGGTGCTTTTTAAATGTCGGACCGATGATATTTTTTTTCTATTTGAATGGTTAAGAAAATCTTCAAAGCTGTTCTCCAGAACCAAGGAAACTATTTAAAACTTTAATGAGGATTTTTTTTAAGATCTTGCCGGTATAAAAAAAACTCTAATATTTTCAAATGTATTTATCTTTCCTTGCAGCAGGGTTTACAATTCGATATGCTTGTTTGTATCAGAACGGCTCCCCAAGGGTGACTGGGGTATAGAAATATGGTCATTTGGTCTTCTCCCGACCGGCAGTAAAACGCTTGCCAAAGTGGGGCGTCCGCTTGGCTGTGCGGGATGTATCAAGTTTTAAAAAAGCCCTGTTTTCCAGCAGGACTGAAGTTGGTTTTCAAATTTATATTCAGTTTTACTTTTACAATTTTTGTTTCATATTTTTGTCGGTTGATAAGCTGCTTTCTCATTGTAATTGTTATTTTCTAAACATGTTTTTTAAATTATACATTTTAATTGAATAAATGAACAACACTTTCTTTCCATAATCATTTAGTCAGGGAAATCTTTATGGAAAAGTAACGGGGGCTTGCGGGTCTGAATCAAATTTATTTTAAATATAGAATTTTGCTTTTTTTTTCAATTAATAAACTTTATCCTACAAAGCTACTTTTGCATAGGTACTATTGCTGTACTAAAAGTATGTAGTACTGGAAATTTACTTTTTATATTTAGTACTATTAGTGCTTTTGATAAGCTTAAAAGGTTATGCATTGTTTGTTTGTTTTGTTTTGTTTTTTTTAGATAAAGAAACATGAACAAAAGAACGATAGCAAACAAAAAAAACATAAACTAAAGAACCATAGAGGGGATGGGATGACAATGACTATTTCACCATATATATAGCTTAAATAAATTTATAGCATTTAAGACAATTGCTTCATTTATACTTGTTCACATCAAATATTGTAACAAAACTAAAATTATGTAGACAAAACATTTAATTATAATCCTGGTACCTTTGATATCTATATTCAGTCTACTCAGTCATCGATACGGATATGATTTCGCCGAAAATTCGCAAAATATTAGAACATGTAAAGATGATAACTTTAACTCCTTATTATAACCTCATTACGAAATTACTGTTTAAGAGAAAAACTTTAGAAAACGAAGATAGAATAATGTGCAATTTGTCCCTAGACGAGCCAGTCTGGTCTCATGACCGATAACTATATAAGAAGAAGTCTGAGACAACCCAAACTCAACACTGCAGTACTGCAACAGAAATACACTCCAATATGGCCGAGACGACGTTCCGGGTAGATAAGAAGAAAAGGAATGCCACATCTGTGGGAAAAGCAGGTTCCCAAGAAACTCTCAGCAATTAATTTAAAGGAATGCGGTGTAAACGTCCATCAGGGAGTCTCATCGTGAGCTCAGAAAGACGCTCATATGAATCAACCGGCAACCACTGGAGATAAGTACAATGTGATGAAAGCTAAAAAAAAACATCATACACCAGCAAACGACAGGACATGACGAAAAAGAAACATACAGATATAACATAAATTCAGACAACTGCGGATTGAAAATGGTAAAGGGTCATTTTGTTATATATGATAATAATGTTCTTGCAGACACCTTATGGAATAAGTTATCAAAGGCACATTATGGAACTTGCGTTCAAACATGATTTTCTGGTAGGCAGTATTAAATCAGATATAAATATTTAACATTCAGTGCCGGACATAGGCAACTTCTCTTCTAAAATTGGAAATTCTCTGTACATAAATTTGGTAATGTAACTGCGGTGTTTGATACCTTACTACGACCGAACTTTTCATGGGTGGTTAACACGTGATGTTCTGTAAATTTACATTTAATATAAATCAAAAGGATGAGTTTTATAAAAATCTGGTAGTATTTTAAAGTCACAAATTTAAGCGTACACAGAAACAATAAGTGGTAAATTAAAGGAATGCCTTTTTTAAAAGCATTTTAGCATTTCGGTGTTAAGCTTAAAAGGTCCAAATATGAATTTATCGAAATTACACATCTCTTTTGCATTGTATGTACTTATTTGTTTAATAAAATTTTACAACATTATTTTCAACATCCATGAAATAGTAACAAACTCGATCACGAATTCCTTATTTTAGATGACGAAAATATGTAGTCCACTTAATCAAACTGAGGTGGCTTTGAAGAGGCATTTTTTTAACCCCCCAGTTTTTACCATAGACCAAGCTGCATCCATTTCCAACGGGGTCCGGTAGCATGTATACACATATAACTTTTTTCAGCTTTTCAATCTTCTTTGTTATATTTGTTTCCTTTTTCAGACGGGATTTCCATACAGATATCTATTCCAACTGTTACAACAGTTTAATCCGAGAGATTGTCAAGTGCTATCGTCTAATCAACTAATTTTTATCCTGTGATCTGTTAAAGGTGGTCTACCTAATGGTCCATTCACTCCAGATCATTTCGTATCTGTTTGACTTAGTAAGTATCTAATATAAGGTTTTCCCCAAATGTCCAACTTTGCAGTAAAAGTCGATGATTACAGATAAATATACACTACATTTCAGTTATTTGTCGTTTGTTTATTTTGAGGCTATACAAATCAAATATTGAATGGATGAGGTGATGGACAGCTATAACAATTTTTTTTTTCAACCACCATGGAGGGTATTGGTGGTACCTATGAATTAGTTTCTGGTGTTGGCTTCGTGCAAGTGGAAGAGGCCTCCGCTACAAGCAATTTGAAAGTTCAGAGGAACAGGCAACCTTGACTCCACCCCAAGAGACAACCTTGTCTATGTTGAAAGAGGACCAGACAGTGGATGAAAAAAAGCTTGGATATAAAGAAAAAGCTCACCAACCAGACAACAAACAAACCATAAGCAGCTAAACAACTGTTAAAGAAAATTGTTAGCCAGGTATGTAGACTCACTGTACTTTTGTTGAAAGAGTTTTGAATTGATTTTCCAAGTGTTATTCATCACTTATATTATTAAGTTAAAAAAGAATTAACGTTGCTACTACTACTACTACTACTACTACGGGTGTGTGTGGTTAACGACTGGCTATTAAGGCCGTATACGGTCGTTGCACAATGTTAAGAAATTGTTATGTAAATCTATCTATTCATCATACTAATAAGATTAAAATCATTTGGAAATCATTCTCATCTAATGCCTGGGCATACTTATAGTTTAAAATACGCAAAATACAAGAATGCACTAAGCGATAAAAACTTTCTATATGGTATCAATATTTAATGTTCATGTAGCCTTTGCATAGTTAAATTTGTAATACGGAAACAGGTCTAATGCATATTTGAAACAAATATCTATATGGTCTGGCCCGTTAATAACCAAACGAGTATATACTCATATGATCCGACCATACGCGTACGATCGGACTATATCAGTATACCCACATGGTCATGACCATACGCGTGTGGTCCAAATCACAACCACAGAATTTTTTGGAGGTCGTTTAAAAACTCAACTTAGTATTTAAGGTTTATGTACCCTTCTGTAGCCATTTTACATTTTTGTACGAACTTTTCAAACTGGATTTTCTATAAAAACCTTGATTTATTTGCCACAAAGTCCTCTTTTTCTATTAAATGCAATGGAACAGTAAAAAATAATGCTTTGCATCAAGTTTCCCCTTGGAATATGTACTAAATGGCCTATCTCTATTATTCATTATATCTATAGTTTTGATACACTTGAGGTTTGAAAAATTCGTACAAATATGGCTAAAGAAGGGTACCTTAATACTATTTCCAGTTTCCTTTAAACAAACATCATCACAAATTAATAGTTGTAAACAAAGATCAGGGGTTCGCGTGATATCACATAAGCTACATGAAATTGAGAATTGCAAAAATTTGTTAAACTTTCTACCAAATATCATTGACTTAACATATCAAGCATGTTAAGTGGTTGATCTTAAACTGATTTGATTAAAAACGTATACATTGATTTGAGTTCATTTACTTTTTGAGTGAGGAGCTGCAAGACATCCAATTCACAAGTAAAACATTTTTTATTCAGAGGCAGCTGAAGCCTTCCTCAGAGTGTGGGATTTTCTTGCCTTGTTGGTGACCCTTTTCTGTTTTCTGGTCTCAAGTCGGATTGTTGTCTCTTTGACAAATTCCTTAGTTCCATTCTCAATTATAAACATGTACCTAAAAAATATTGCCACTTGTATTATAATTCACTGTTACATTGCACTACCATCCACCAATTCTTGAAAACTTGGTAACTAAATATCTTTCTTTAAGAAATACAGTCTACATCCTACAACAGAAAGGAGAGCGGGAGCTTAAAAGTAAATTAAAACAAAGTAACTTCACATTACATACAGTTATGACCCTGAATGTGGTGGACAGCACTATACTCCAAATATCTTCTTACCAGGAGTTTGATTTAAAACCCGACAGGGTGTATAAAATATACATTTGAATTTTAAAATGTTAGGTTAAAGCAAACAACGACATGTTTCTTCTCGAAATGGCAGGAAAGATTAAGACAAATAAAAAACAAGAATGTGTCCCCAGTACACGAATGCCCCACTCGCACTATTATTTTCTATGTTCAATGGACCCTCTAATTTGGCATTAAAATAAAAAAAAATCATATCATGGGGAACATGAATACAAAGTTTACATTGAAAATTATATAATTGTCCCGAAAAAAACAGCTGTCATGGATGCAAAGAGGTCTTGGAGAAACAATTATATTAATAAAAAAATATAAATCTTTGTAAGATCAAGTTCAAATATTTATCGTTTTTCACTTGCTTTCCATTACGATATAATTAATGAGACGTTTTTTCAAACACAATCAAATCACCCACAAAGATAGCATTTTCTTCAATCACAGGAAGAATTTTCGAGCATGCGTATTCTGTTGCCATAGTTATGCGTCCTTAAGTTCAAATGGTACAAACAGAAACTATACAGATTACGTCGGAAAAAGTGTACATATGCACATATATATTATTAGTGCTTTATTAAAAAACAATAAGTTACAAAATTTGGCATTTAAAAAAATATTTCAAAATCATGGCCGATACAAGGGTAACTGAGAGATTGGACAGTTAATCTATATTGAGAAGGCAACTATATTGGTGGTTGGTCTGTTAATCAATTTGGAGACAGCCTATTAATCTAATGCTATCGACAAAATCATTGCAAGGTCAGCACGTTTCATTCTATAACATTTCAAATACATTTGTACAATGCATATTTTCATAATAAAAACTATTCATGTATGGCAAAATAATTCAGTGTACTGAACCAGCGGTGTAATAGTTTTTATGGACCCGCAAAAAAGTTCAAGGTGCCATATAGTTTTACCCTTGTCTAAAATTCCGTCATTACGTCATAACGTCATTCCGTAACAAACCATTATACAGAGTTTTTTCCTAAACGCCTTCAGATATTGGCCTGATTTTATGTTTCGTTCCACTCCACTAATTTTTGCCAAAATTACGGGCTTTGAACTTTGATAAATTGTTGAAAATTACAGTTATACATTGTTTTTTTCTAAACGCCTTCAGATATTGGGCTGATTTTTGGTAAGTAAGTTAACCATGATGATTTACAGATCAAGTTTAAGTTTCGATCTGTTAACCAAACTTTGCCGAAATTACAGGATTTGATCTTTGAGAAATTGTGGAAAATCACGTTATGTAGACTTTTTTCTAATATTTTTTTTATTATATATACTTTATTGAAAAGCACTTTACGCCCATATGGACCAATGGCTTAAAACATTATACATAATATACAGTTTACATAAAACAATGAAAATAAACAATGGACACACTTTGAACTATAATTTGTCTTTTTTTTTTAAATCAATATATATATATATATATATAAGAGATTCAAATTATATCAAGGACTCCCTGCCCTCAGTCTTAGTGACTTTTTTAAAAAGGAGCCTAATTTGCAAGTGTCCTGTTTTGTTTCAGGATTGAGAATATGTTTTAATTTATCTATATCATTTAAGTTATTATATTTATTTTCATTTAAAAATTCTTTTCTTAATTGTTCATTTATTTTACATTTAAAAAAGAAATGAAACTCATCATCTAGTACATCACAATGTGTACATAGTCTTAAATCTCTGGGAATTTTCCTGTATCTTCCAGTTTCTATTAATAAGCAGTGGTCACTTATTCGAAATTTAGAAATTAGTTGTCTATATTCAAAGTTTTGAGAAAGTAGGTATGGTTCAAAGTTATAGCTTTTCTTTATTTTTTTAAAAAGTTGGAGTTTGCTATTCTCTTGTAAATTTAATATTTTATCATTATATAAATTTTCATAGGAGTTTTCTAGATTTTGTTTGTATATTAGCCTATTATTTTTATCCTTATTTTGGTTAACAATTTCTTGTATACATTTTCATGAATGACAGAATTATTGATAATATTGAACTTTGTGTTTTCCAATGATTTCATTTTTACAATTTATTGGTCAATCTTAATGTTTCCTTATTTTGTTTGTTTCTCAGATACTTTATGGTACTACTAAACAATATATGCATGTAATCATCATTGATCATCACTTATAGTATTTCCTGGTTTAGATTGTTTCTAAAACATGCAATAGGTTATCTATATAAAAAGCAATTTTACTGCATCAATTTCAATGATTGAAAGATGAACTCATATTTCCAATTTGGTTATTTGACCTTGACCTCAGTTTCTTTAATCATGTTAAGGATGTACTAAGATGAGGTTTTAAAATTTGTGTCAAATGTTTGCACCTTAGTTTTTTTCATACAATACAATGTAAAATATTTTGATCCATAACACCCATTTATTTGTTTTCATATAAGACTTAATAGCTTATGAAATGTTTTTAATCCAAATTTTAGAAGAATCTTGATTTTCTTTCTTTTCTTTTGAGACCCAAATAATATCAATCAGGTAAAAGTCAGAGTTAGCCTTTTCCCACCATATTTCAAATCTTAAATATCTCGAAAAGGAGATCCCTGATCTGTCAATATTTTTAACTAAACTTAATCCTTTAATTGATGCTCTACAAGTTTATAGAATAAATTTTAATTTTGTAATCGGTTAACTTTTACCTATCCTCACCTAAGTAAATCACTGAATAGGTGTGATAGTTGTACTTAAACTTTATATTTAAAACTATTAACATGATATTAAAACATAATATCATTGGTAAGTAAAAAACCTGATGATATTTAAGCATTTACACTCTTCTTTCTTTAAGTACCATTGGTAGATAAATATCATGATGTAACCTAATTAATCACATTATTATTTTTATTTTAAATCTCATTTTAGATTACAATAGTGTGCCATTCACTTAGTTTGATAGCTGCTGTAAGATACAGTACCATCTCCAGTAAGTATTAAACTAGTTTTCAATAAATATTCACTTTATTTTTATTTTTTTTAATCAGAAATGTGAGACGATTGCAAATGAGAATTATATAATATACATATATATTAATAATAGGACACCTAATACATATAATAATGTTTAACAACGAGCAAATCAATACTTCTAGTCAACTATAAGAGACCCCTAAATAACAAGAAATGAGAATAAAAAAACTGTTGTATTCCTGACACAAAGCATTTACTTATGTATGAGATAGTGGAGTAAACTTGGTTTTGCAGCTACTAAAACGAACTAAAAAAAACCACACAGAACTAAAAAGGCTTTATATAAAAGAAAAATATAAAGATCAAAGAATGGAAAACAATTGTGATATTCACACAATATATAACAAAAATTAATGTATGAAAAGATAGTGGACTAGACTTCAATTTACAGCTACCAAAATCTCTCATCAATATGAACTTCACATTAATTCCATTATGATAACAAATTCGTAAAGGTTCCACGGAACACAGTGTTTTGCTTACTTTTGCTGTTAATTTGAGGCTTAATAAAAATGAGGAAAATAAATGATCGCTAAGTCTCTTCGACTAAAGTCGAAGGTTCGGCAAAAATGAATGCTGTTTTTCAATTTTTGACGCTTTTACATATTATGTTTGCTTTTTTACACACTTGTCATGAGTGAAGAAAATATTTGTTAATGAATTTAAACAATGAAAGTTAGTACTTTCCAGTACAATAAAATTTTAACCAGAAGTGCAAAATGCTTGTTAATTTTTGTTTTTCTATTTACAGATTAATATAAATATAAATGCCAATATTTGTTCATCAAATACTATTCAGCACCAAGGTAATAACTATAATATAACTCCAAAATGTCTTATTTATCATGTCTTAATGATGCTACAACCCGATACACAAAATTGAGAATGAAAATGGGGAATGTGTCAAAGAGACAATAATCTCACCGTAGAAAAAAACAGCAGAAGGTTAGAAACAGGTCTTCAACGTAGAGACAAATTCCCGCACCAGGAGGCGTCCTTCATCTGGCTAGTTCAGTGATAATGAACGCCATACTAATTTCAAAATTGTACACAAGAAATTGAAATTAAAATAATACAAGACTAACAAAGGCCAGAGGCTCCTGACTTGGGACAGGCGCAAAAATGCGGCTGGGTTAAACATGTTTGTGAGATCTTAACCCTCCCCCTACACCTCAAGCCAATGTAGAAAAGTAAACCCATAAAAATATGCACATTAAAATTCAGTTCAAGCGAAGTCCGAGTCTGATGTCAGAAGATGTAACCAAAGAAAATAAACAAAATGACAATAATACATAAATAACAACAGACTACTAGCAGTTAATTGACATGCAAGCTCCAGACTTCAATTACACTGACTGAAAGATTACGATTTCATCATATGAACATCAGGCACAATCCTTTCCGTTAGGACTATAATAACATATATAAGAAGAATATAACCCGTGTCATGCCAACAACTGGTTTTTGAATAAATGTGTTTAGTTCCGACGCAAAGACCCTATAACTGAATCATTATTAATTCCAAAATATGCAATTTTTAATGACCTGATAACAGTATCGTAACTATATCCCTTCTTAATAAATCTATTCAACGGTTTTGTTAATTTCTGAGGTGAATAATGACATCTTTGTGCTTTCTAAAGAATATTTCCATAAAAAATTGGATGTGAAATACATGTCTATTTATTTGTCAAAAAAGGCCAATATTTATTTTACAAAAGTATTCTTTTTTCAATTGATAGATACAATTTTACATTATAATAAAATTAAGAATAGAATTGGGGAATGTCTCAAAGAGAGAACAACCCGACTAAATAGCAAAAAACAGCAGAAGGCCAAAAATGGGTTTTCAATACAGCGAGAACATTTGACACCCGGAGACGTACATCAGCAGCTGACCCCTAAAAATCTAGTTCATTGATAATGCAGTCATACTAGCACCTTATTATAAACAATAATTAACAAAGTTGCTTCATTTTGTATGATTAAAATTATTCTCATACATGTTCTTTCAATTTCAGAGTGTGGAAAAGCTGATAAAGAAAAAGAAAAAAAAGAAAAAAATATTAAAAATTGATAAAATAGTTTAGTATGTTTGTGTGTTAATGTTTTTAATTGTGATTTTTATAAAGTGTGTAAACGATAAGACTTTGCTGCATACATACAGCGAGTAAATTGTTCCTCTGGACGAGCTCAACATTTTATGCAATAAGCCTAAACATGTCCGACCGTCTGTTAAAAGTTACAACGGGATGATTCTTAAAAGTATAGTATTGTGTGTATATCTTTTTAAAGGTAACAGATACCAACCTACTATAAACTGCAAAGATGATCAGTAATTCAAGACCTTCAAGGTCAATGTCAGGTCATGATGAAATTTCACCATGACCTTCACATTATACTATGACCTTGACCTTGTGATATTTGAAAGGTCAGGTGGTCCTGAGTTGAATGGTGATAGTCCCATGTCTCTATGACTTCCGGTTCTCAAGTTTGGCATTGGATCATATATTTGATGATTAATTGTGACCTTGGTGAACTTTGAAATTGTACCAATTCTTTTTCTATAATGTTGTCCTTTAACTGTAAATCATTTATCATTTAACAGATTTGAGATATCTATTGTCGTTTAAGACATAATGCAGTTTGAAATTTTGCCAGCGGCGGCATGTATTTCTGAATCAACAACAGCTGACCACTTAAAATGTTTGAGAAATTGAAGAGGTTAATATAGTTATATGTTTGACTAAAATACCAAAAACATTCCATTTAAAAAAAAACAAAAAATTATTTTGAAATTTTCATATTTTGCATTGACTTTGTAAGTTTCATAACTTCTATTTATATCGTTGATATTGCATCATTTTTGGCACTTTGTCAAATGGGGTCATCTGATATATCAAATTGAAGGTCTCAATAAACTCTACTTAAAAATGAAAATTTTAAACCTCTTTTTCATCCCAGGAGGACGGGTGGGGTCATTTAGTGCAAACATTCAAATTTCTCAGATGGTAAGGTTGTCGCATATCAAATGAAAGAACATAAAGCGTACATTTCAAATTTAAAATTGACGTCTCCCAAAAATGGGTTGGATGGGGTCATTGAGTGCAAAATATAAATTTTCTTTTAAGATAGGTTTGTTGTATATTAAATGAAAGGTCATGATGTGTACATTGGAAATATCAAATCCTGACCTCCAAAAATTAGTTGGATAGGGTTATTAAGTGCAAAAATCAAACTTTCTAGAACATAGAGTTGTTGCATATCAAATGAAAGCTCATCTTCTCTATGTTATTTATATCATAATTCCGATCTCAAAAATGTAGGCGGATGAGGTCATTAAGTGTTAAAAGTGGAAAGTTTCAGAAGGTATGCTTGTCGTATATCAAACAAAAGGTCGTACAAGGTACATTACGAAAACATCACTTTTACAGGAAAGACCTTTCAATTGTTTTACAAACAATCGAGATACTAGTTTTTCTTTAATTTCTTGTATGTTTTTATTAAATAGTATTCTTTTAAAGAGTCATTGCATTTAAAGTGATATGCATTGCTCAGAGGTTTGCTTGGTATGAAATATTGTTATTTTCTGAACTTCATTTTTTGCTGATATATGATGTTGGGCTACTGCCACAAACTTGTTCATGTTCTTTACTGTCCTGAAATAATCTAATAATTATTCAACAGTGATTACTTATATGTAATAGAAATTACTTACTAGGTATATCAAAAGGGCAATATGCCAATTATTTATTGCAATATGACCGAAAAGAGCAGATTCCTCCAGGGAAGAAAAGGCGCCAAAGGGGGAGATAATGCCCTTAAAAAAATCTGCCGTACCGATGACAAAAAATAATGTCATTTTTTTTTACCAGGCAATAAGTATGCTTCAAATTGGTGTACACAAATAATCATCTTCTGTTAGATTAGCAAAAGCTGCAGAGTCACTACCATCGGTATATTAATAATTTTTCACATTATACTTTAAATTTGACAACTGTTATAATAATTGTATTTCATGTTACCTTAAATCGGTTATTTGAACAAGATAATTTTCTTATACGTATTGACAATTGTATTATAAGTAAAATTAAACCAACTACGTTTATTGAAAATTTGCAACATTTTTCAACAAATTTTACTACTTTTTGGATAATTCAATCAGAATTTGTGGACGCTGACGAAACAGAATGTAGGATCACTATGTCTCGCTTTTTTGTATTCACTCAAAGGCTCAACAAAAATAATTTTTAAATGTATTTTAGTAAATAGTTTGTTATATTTTTTTTTTAGCAAAAGCAGTGGGAAAAAACGATCTTTCCCATACAGGAAAATTAGATATGGAAAAATAGTAGTGAATGGTCTCCCCCTTGATGTTCTCCCCCTAACACCTATGTCAGATTATGGGGAGAAAAAAAATCAAAATGATTTTACAAATAAAGGAAATTTAGGTAGAAATGCAAGTACAATTAAGACATTTTAACTTTTATATCCATCCTGCATCACCGTCAATGGATGCCCTACCTCATGTAGTTGCTCGGGTAAGATTGCAGATACAGATCTCTTACGACAGTTCCATCTAATATACCGAGCTCAACAACTAGATTGTAAGTATTTATTTTCACAAGTGTTTCTTAAACTAAAAACAACATACGATACGTATTTTAGTGCTCATGAACAATCTTTATTTCGATGTCCACAACAAACGTCAGAAAGTCTTTTCAATCAAATATTGTTGTGAGTCAAATCTGTTGATACAATCTAGAATATCCGTTGCAGTATAACTGAAGGATGTATATTCCCTCACTTTGCAATTATTAGTAACATTTTGGACATTTTAATGTCAATATTTGCAGTATTAACGTTAACAACAAAGAAAAGAAAAGAACGACTGTATTTTGACGCTTTGTTGCCTTTATTTGAAATGAAACAAAAGACATTGGTCAGACTTTTAAACTAGAACAGATACCTGACAACGATGTTAACGACAATGTAGACTTGCATACATTCTGATAAAGAAAGACTTACTTACATCAAGATTCACAAATATGACGATTGTTCGGAAAACTACGTATCTTGGAAGACACATTTAAATGTCAAGTAAATGAAATTAGTGCAACCGCCGATAACAATTCAAACACCAAAGGAAACATCAGTCACGAAGATTGTGTAAAAGTCATCTTGAATTATAATCCTGGTACCTTTGATAACTATTTACACCACTGGGTCGATGCCACTGCTGGTGGACGTTTCGTTCCCGAGGGTATCACCAGCCCAGTAGTCAACACTTCGGTAATTTTGTCATTTTTTTATTAAATTTCCTGTTTACAAAACTTTGATTTTTTGAAAAACTAAGGATTTTCTTCTCCAAGGCATAGATTACCTTAGCCGCATTTGGCACAACTTTTTGGAAATTTGGATCCTCAATGCTCTTCAACTTTTTACTTGTTTGGCTTTATAAAGATTTTGATATGAGCGTCACTGATGAGTCTTATGTAGACGAAACGCGCGTCTGGCGTACTAAATTATAATCCTGGTACCTTTGATAACTATTTACTTGCATATGGATATTACAATGACATTTACCAAACCCTATATTATCGTATTTGCCCCATCAAAGAACACTTCAGGCATGAAGCTGGTATATTTTGAGAGGATAACAATGTATAGAAAAATGTGAAATCACACAAATACTGAACTTAGAGGAAAATCAATACGGGAAGTCCATAATCACATGGCAAAATCAAATAATAAAACGCATCAAAAACGAATGGACAAGAACTGTCATATTCCGGACTTGGTACAGGCATTTTCAAATGTAGAAAATGGTGGATTAAACCTGGTTTTATAGCGCTTGCCACTCTCACTTTGATGACAGTTTCATCATATTCCGTTATAATTACATTGTTGCGTTAACTAAAAAGACACAATAGAAGAGCAACAAATATCGAAACTATTCCTTTGAATGTCCACATGCTAGATAACGTCATTATGCGATTTCACAAGAACAATTGGTGGAAGTAAAAAAAAAATCGCACAAGATATAACTGCTTGCATAGATATCACAGTAGAAACATCCTCCTCTAAAGCTCGAAACTTATGTTAAGACAACATTCAACAAATTACATGTAATTTATTTTGTATTAACAATAGCCAATATCTAGAAGAATTCAATTAAAGTAGTGGCAGTGTTGGTAACGGAAACAGAAATGGAAGTCCCACATCAAAATGGTCTTCGATTATATGTGCCTGCTACCAAACAGAAGACCTTAAGTAGAAGACAGAAAAAAACACCTTCACCAAAAGAAAAGTAAGTGCCCAGTATAATTTCGTTTGATTAATGATAAGTTTTAAAAGGCCAAATCAAGTACGAAGTTGAAGAGCATAGAACCATTTTCACAAAATGGTCCATCTCTTTTCAACCATACTCTTTGCTGCGTCAATACTTTTACAAAATGAACATTTCGTAATACACTAGACTACAGTAGGAGTCATAATCATTACGCTTGTTAAAGAGATTTTACACTAACACTACATACATTTTCGACATAATATGATTTAGAATCAAATTCGGTAACTTTTGAATCGGCACATGCCATACACGATTTTTAACTTGTGGACAACACGCGGAGGTGACACTCCTTTAAGTATTTGCGATAATCGTGTCAATAAACCTTGCATGACAATTACATTTTGTACGTCACACAGGTAAAATAATAAACTTGTCGTTCATGGTATGGAGAGGTGCATTAACACTGTTTTAATGTAAAACGAGACGCTCGGTGTCGCTCAGCTGACTCTACTTAGGTTTTTGAAATCTTAAAAAAAAATATGAATCATATCAGATACTTGAATAATGATTAAGGTCAAATTTGGTTTAATATTGCATTGCATTCTGTGGTTCTCTAAAAGAATATATTTGTATGAATTTCTCATAGGGTCCTATTTTAAACCAAGTGCAATTCTGGCTGCCAGCTTGGGTGGTGGATCTGCAACTAAGTAACAACACTTGGTCAGCACCTCATAAGGAACATTCATTCCATGTTCGATTCCATTCTCTGATTCTCTAATAGAATACATTTGTCAGTCATTCCCAAATTATTAGTTGTTAATTAAAAAACTAGTATGTAAAATTAAAGTTTGGCATTATGTTATTAGTGACATTGAAGCGATTTCTGTAATTTATTTCTTTTTTTTTTTGTTTCGATATTACCGCTTTTCTCCTATTAGTTCAACAGAAAAAAAGGACATTTACAAAAATGTATGCTTCTTTCGAAGGCAAATTGTGGGCGTAAAGGAATGGTGACCCCATTTTTTTATTTCATTTTTCTATTAAGTATAAGATAAAGTTCATTTAAAGAAAAATATAGCGAAATCCTATATTAAATAAAAAAATTGATTTAGACCCGCGAGCCCCCTAACAGGTATTTTATCATAAAGTTGTGCTTTATTATATATTATCTGCAACTGTTTACCCTCAACTATTGTATTTGTATTTATATTGTAATAGTACTTTCTCTGTTGACATGTATTTAGTTTTTGGAGAATAAAATATCCATCTATCTAATAAGAATTAAACTGAATGATACCTCCTGTGTTTTCACTCAAGGACTGCATCCTTGATCTATTAACAATTTTGTTGTATCAATCCGTTCACAACCGAGTAGCAAGATGTAAAGCTGTTTGTCCATTCTATAACAATATAAACATGTTAATGGTGTGTGATAACAAAATCATGAGAGGGGTCAAACAATTTGCCAAAGTGTAACCCTTCTTGGTTGAAAAGCTTGTTCTGGATCATTAATGGGGTATTCGCCCTCTGATGTCGTGCAACAACGCATTTGAACTCGGAACCTTGGTCAATCAGTAGTTTTCAAATCCGCTGCTTACCAGCAACTTTTTCCGAGCTCTTATCGATAATGGTCTCAACTACACAAATCTTGGGTAAAAGTGGTGCTTTATTGAAAAACAATGGTCTGTTTTAACGGTCTCAACCACACACATCTTTGGTATATAAGTGGTGCTTTATTGAAAAACAATGATTTTGTTTTAGCTCACCTGGCCCAAAGAGCCAACTGAGCTTTTCCCATCACTTGGCGTCCGGCGTCCGTCGTCGTTAACTTTTACAAAAATCTTCTCCTCTGAAACTACTGGGCCAAATTAAACCAAACTTTCTGTGAATTATTTGTTCCCAAGTTTTTTAAGTCTGTTTTATTTCAGTAAAATGTCTGAAATATACAATTGCAATTTGGGCTGACTTTTTATATGGAGGAAAAAAAGAGATACAATTTGGCACATTATATTAAACCATGTACAGGGAGACCAGGCACCATTTTATGGTAACGTTTGTCACTACCGATAAAATACACTAAGAACCATGAGCAGACACATGTACGAGGTGACGCGGTTAGGGACAACTTTTTAGGAATTTAGTTTCACATTCATATTAAATATCTGAACTAAAGCTAGGCATAATTATTTAACTAAAATTGATCTTCCGATAAAACTGATACTAAAACTCCGGCTGAAAATTCATTAGAATCGGATGGAAGATGAAATCCTGGATTTTGAGGAGAATGAGATTTTAGATGTATCAAACAACAAAATTTCCATTCGAAAGATATTGAAATCAAATACAAGGAAGACTTAACAGAAGAAAAAAGAAATCAGAGACTACAACTCCTACCATGCCTACTTTTCCAAGCTGTTTGTGCATATTGTGTCTCATTTAAGGAAAATTATTAAATAAAAAAGAAAACAGGCGAAAGTAATTTGACGGCCCTTGCAGATGACAAACATAACAACATTGTTTTAGGTCTTGTCATAATAGACACCATTCAGGATGATAGTCGGGGAAATTTGGACTACCACTTGAAAATGAGGGAATATTGCGGAAAGGATTATTATTCTAGCAAATATAAACGACACACACAAAATGCCCATGCTCCTGGAAATAATACAGAAACTAAACATTTTACAATGTTCTTATGTGATCTATGTGGCAGGGTTTTTAAAACAGCTGGTGGACTTAATATACATTATATGGGC
The DNA here is from genome assembly GCF_963676685.1 of Mytilus edulis. NCBI lineage: Eukaryota > Metazoa > Mollusca > Bivalvia > Mytilida > Mytilidae > Mytilus > Mytilus edulis. Next base: position 37,201,083 of record NC_092354.1, read on the forward strand.
AACATACTCAAGAGTTTAGATATAAGTGCAAATATACATTATATGGGCAACATACTCAAGAGTTTAGATTAAGTGCAAATATACATTATATGGGCAACATACTCAAGAGTTTGGGTTTAAGTGCAAAGTGTGTGACAGAGGCTTTAACACACTCTGGAACTATAGAGGGCATATTACAACACATGAACCAGTTATTAGACACCGATGTGATGTGTGTGACAAGACTTTTGCTTACAAAGAAACATTAAAACAACACATCACATCAGTTAATACTAGTGAGACAAGTAGCAAATAACAATTGTGCAATAAAAACAGCGAAACTCTGTCATTAGGTTACTAGTATCCTGAAAAAGCAGTATATCATCTTTCGTTTACTTGAATGCATTACAGCATTTATATTAAAAAAAAAAGTTGACCAGGGAAATCCACCAATTTTACACGATGAAGTTAACAAAACACATCCAACAACGGTACAATCCAAAATCATTTCATGAAAATTTTAGACAGAAAATAACATAGAATTCAAAGAAAAAACTGATGCACAAACATGTAAAGAGGTTAAAAAATAAAAATATAGATTAAAACCGGCGTCATACATCAGCGCATAGCTCCGACGTACGCCGGGCGTGGTAAAAATCACGAACACGTCAAAAACGCGAGTAATTTTGGATGCATTAACCAGTCAATCACATCTGTATCGTGTGCATAACGAGCTTTAAGGGTGGTTTGGGATTACGAAAAGTGTACTTGATGTCTGTGTCATTTTGGTCTTTTGTGGATAGTTGTCTCATTGGCCAATCATATCACATCTTCTTTTTTATATTAACCGTTTATCGGGCGTTCAAGTAACGTATGCCTGGCGTTTGTCTAACGGAGATGGAATGCACGCTATGGAGAAACAATTCCCGGTCGTATCTTGGACGTACTATGGAACCCGCATACGTTTCAGTTTAAGTCGAACGATCTTGAAGCGAATATAACGTGCCCTAAACGTGTTTCAAACATATCTGTAGCGTTTTCAACGCGCTTGTAAATATGTAGTACGTGCGTGTAGCGTACAGGTATACGCTAGATACACGTTTGAGCTTAATTTACAAATCTTCTCCTTTGAAAAGTGGCCAAATACCTTCAATGGCTGCCATGGTCAAAAATAGATCTTATGAATTTATAGTGGTTTTTTTTATCAAAAAGTCATTCTCTTTTTTTTTTATTTGTGCTTTATAAATTGTCACTTGATCTAATGCGGTATTCTTACATAATTATATAGTTAAAGATATCAGCATACTCATGTTCCGCCATTACTGTGTACAGTAGTAATGCAACTATAATTCTTTGAGAAATGACTGGTGCTGCTGCAGTTACAGTAGAAACAGCTGTTTCAGTTTTATTAGCACCAAGATCCCTAATCAACTTTTTCTGATTTCTTACAGAATGTTCCTGTACTAAGTCAGCCTCAATATCATTGCCTTGTCCTCCTCTCAAATTAACCAAACTGCCTTCTAACACTCTAAAATTGTCAAATGGAGAAAATTTTTTTCATTTTTGGAAGATTTTTTTCCTTTAGATTTTTTCTTTTTCTCTGTTCACTGCCATGTTATACATATAAGGCACAAAATGTGCACCTGAATATAGGTATCTTGTTTTGTAACCCCCATTGACATAATGGTTACATTGGTTACATTGGTTACACTCATACAAACTATCATAAATCATTCATAATTTCCCCAGTCTATTTGTAACTTTCCTTCACCTAATGGTTACACTGGTTACACCCATGCAATCCCCGTTACCATGACAACCCTTTGCATGGAGAAACAGGGGTCAATCTGATTATAATGGTTACATACATGGGAAATCAGGTTACAATGGTTACATACATGGAAAATCAGGTTACAATGGTTACATACCTGGGAAATCAGGTTACAATTGTTACATGCATGGAAAAATCAGGTTACAATGGTTACATGCATGGGGAATCCTGGTTTCAATGGTTACATATACGGGGTATCTGGTTACAATGGTTACATGCATGGGGAATCTGGTTACAATGGTTACATACATGGGAAATCAGGTTACAATGGTTACATGCATGGGAAATCTGGTTACAATGGTTACATACCTGGGAAATCAGGTTACAATGGTTACATGCATGGGGAATCTGGTTTCAATGGTTACATATACGGGGTATCTGGTTACAATGGTTACATGCATGGGGAATCTGTTTACAATGGTTACATACATGGGAAATCAGGTTACAATGGTTACATGCATGGGAAATCTGGTTACAATGGTTACATACATGGGGAATCTGGTTACATGCACGGAGAATCTGGTTTACAATGGTAACATGCATGTGGAATCTGGTTACATTGGGTTACATGTACGGAGAAACTGGTTACAATGGTTACACGCATGGGGAATCTGGTTACAATGGTTACATATACGGGGTATCAGGTTACAATAGAAACATGCATGGGGAAGCTAGTTACAATGGTGAAGGGTAGGAAACCCTAACATATTTTGGGAAGTAGGAACGGCATTTACTTGCAAATGCATCGGAAGTGTGTGTACGGGGATTTCGACAACAGCTAGTTGCAGTCGGAAGATTTTTGACATACAAACGAAGACAGAACGTACCAAGGACCTACAATTTGTTTTTAATCGATTAAAAATGGATGGTAAACGACGAATCTGTTGAATGTTTTTATTTGTTTAAGTAACCTCTCCATTTGACTAATTAACCTTGAACAGAGCATGCGCAATGTACGCCGTTTCAATCTGAATGCGTGCGCAGGTTTCTAAATAGAAATCGGTTACGTGGTAAATCGGTAAAAGTTCCGTAGAAACTCAAATTTCGATAGTAAGTATCCGATCGAGTCTTCAATAATTATTATGACGGCATGAGAGTAACAGCGGATGAATTGTAAATGAAACAACTACATTATTTTGGCAGCTCATTAAAATGTTTTACTGATTCTAACATAGATTAAAATCATTTTGACCATTACAACACAAGATGTTGATAACTATTCTGGGTAGTAGACTTAAAATAACAGATTCCAATGTCGATTCTTCTCATTATGTTACATGTATTATTATTATATGAGATTGACTTTAAACAATTGGTAGAATAATATATGCATGTATAGTGTATTATAACTGCAGATCAAGAATGATTAAATCATAGATCTATACAATAGGCATTATTTATGAATATTTAGGTATTAAAAGTGCTTAAACTTGATACACAAAATTAACAAATATTTTTTTTTATCAATAATGCCGTTAGTTATCTCTTTTGAATTGTTTTTCATTGTCATATTGGGTCCTTTAGGGAACATATATTTATTCTAGTGAGCTCCCCCCAAGCATGCTCGGGGGATGCCTGGAGCCTTTTAGAGAAGCTTCTTCCATTAAGAAGCAATCAAAATCCAATAAATGTCAATCAAAAAGCAAATCAACTGTGAGTTTACTATTAAGAGCTTTTATAAGAGCTTTTATAAGCTCATAAAAAAGCTTGTTATTTATAGTATTAAGTAAACATAAGCTGCATATGAATTGTTTTGAAATTGCAAATGTTCATTTTTACAAAGAATATTTTATGATTCGTACACTCCAAAATGTAATGCTAGTGCACAATCAAGTTATATTTATTACAAAAACAAAGATTTGATAACTAATTCAATAAGTTTAAAATGCGCTTTTATTGTTACATGCAAGTAGAATTTTTTTATAATAGTTTTTATATTCTTTAATCATTTCATGTATATATATACCATTTAATAATGTTTTGATTAGTTATGAAGTAGCAGCTGATTTTACATTTAACACATCTAAACCACATAAGCAATAAAAGTAATTCATCAACTAGCTGCGATGCATACAGGATTGAACTTTGCTTGACCGCAGTAAATGATAGAGATACAATTTAAGTAAACTGTTTACCTAGACATGTATTAATTCATGTCAAAAATTAGCAGACGATGATTTGATCAAAGATCACAACAGGATAAATTTGTAAAAGTTACTTGCAATTAAAAATAGTGTGCAAACGATCTCTACTCTATTTAATACTAATTAAAAGATTGTTATAGTTCTAACAATTTAACTTAACATATGGCCTTCTCGACAATCATACATATAAATAAATAATCATATTAGAATGGAATTAAATTAGGGAAAATGCTAGAAAAAAAATTGTTTGATAACGAAATATTTTAAACATTTCTTATAAGTAGATAATGAAGAAGAAGCAAATACAAATGTAAACTGCAGTATGTGAATTTGATAGAGAGTAGACGTCACCCATAAAAAACAAAATAAACAGCTGCGCCAAGAGCGCATGATACGCCCGTAGTCTTGTGAAAAACCGTAATAAATGTTTTTGGCATAACACGGGGTTGTACAAGATGTCATGCTTAATATATCCAGACTCATTCCTTATTCCAGCTCAATAGGAAGTTTTAAAATATAAGATGTATATGGAAACCAGTCGCAACATAAACGTGTTAAGTTTTAAGCAATAGAGATACGGCACGAAATTTGAAAAAAAACACCCCCTTTTTTACCAAAAAAAATTATGACATACATTAATCCTTTAAATTTGTAGCCAGGACTCATTAAACAGGTATACCCCGGGGTCAATGTGATTATGATATTGTGTATATAACAAGAGTCTTATGATAACATGCCACTTTGTTAATTAGCTTAATTTATACAAAGTTTGAAGGAAATCGATATTGAACAAAGATTGTACAGTAAGTTCACAAATTTTTGGTCAAAACATTTTTACGATTTCCAAGCGGGGGGGTTTTCCCGAACCCCCCCCCCCCCCCCCCCCCCTAAACCCCCCTAAATCCGCTAGTGATACATGTGCCTGTCCCAAGTCAGGAGCCTGTAATTCAGTGGTTGTCGTTTGATGCTGTGTTACATATCATTTGTTTTTCGTTCATATTTTTGTACATTAATTAAGCCGTTAGTTTTCTCATTTGAATTGTTTTACATTTGTCATTTCAGGCCTTTTATAGCTGACTATATATGCGGTATGGGCTTGGCTCATTGTTGAAGGCCGTTCGGTGACCTATAGTTGTTAATTTCTGTGTCATTTGGTCTCTAGTGAAGAGTTGTCTCATTGGCAATTACACCAAATCTTCTTTTTTATACAAACTGCTTTTTATTTTTTTTTTTTTCAATGGTTAATAAAAAACTGATATTCATGTTCATATTCATTGTTTATTTCCAAGATACAATCATAGCATATACATGTTCATTTTTTAACTTCAGCTTTTTCATATCACATGCAGTTCTATAATAATACATGTTGTACAGCTTACCTATATTCTTCACAATTAACTTTTAAACTCCATGTACAAACCATTAGATTAATCAATATATTTCTTGTAAATTTGTATTTGGGTAGCAGGTTGCAAAAACCATTTTTACAACATTTCACCATCAAAATTACTTTTTAATATTCTGTACTCTATAGAGAAGATACAATCTAACCAGTTGTCATTTTAATACATACTGATTATAATTAGTAACACCAAGATATTATGGTTGATGCAAAGTTATATATTTCTAATAATTAAGGGGGTCTTTCAGGAATCTGACCTTATCATATGGTGAAGCATGATAAATGAAGGATATCTGATTACATTTAATGGCTTCTTGGTGTTAAAGATAAAAACATGTGGACAGTGCTTTACATTTTATTAATGGGATAATTTGCCAGTTTTATGACTACTGACCTCAACTGACCTCAACTGATGTTAATGATATTAGTGATAAGAAATGTTTTTTAAATAGGGACATTGAAAAGTTTTACATTATAAACATTTGACAATTTATAAAAAACAATACTGCAAAATCAGAAATTAATGCAATGTTTTTATCATTGTGAAAATTGCAACATCACAAAAAAATAGCAGCATTATTGAAAATTAACATTTTCTGAAATCACTATTTGCTTCAATGTTTGTTGTCAGTAAGAAATTTTCACAAAATTTTATAAATTTATGTTAGTATTTATTTGATATTTATACCCTTGAATCATTTCAAGAGCAGTTCCATCAAATACAATGTATAATGGCATAATAATGCAGACATATAGCAGAGATTTTCACATTCAAACATCAAAAACTACTCTTTTGTGAATTAAAAAAAAAATGACAATTTCACTTTCCTATTTAAAAATGCATTTCATAAAAATGAACATATTTAGTTTATAACATATATTATTGAATAATTACATTACATGTATATTTCAATATAATCCGCTAATTTGATTGGCTAACAGCAATCTAGCGTCATTCTTCATAGCACAATGATGTAACATTCATGATAGCACGTGCGTACACAAAAAAGTGCACAGGCAAATATTAGAAATATTAAATAAAATCGTTTTTTCTCATGATTCTAGCAAAAAATGTAATTATAAGAATTGAATGCTTCTTTTAGTAATTTTATAGGGGTGTAAAAGCCTTGATCGAAGTACATTTTTAGAATGAAGCGCTTCCGCGCTTCATACAAAAGGTACTTCGGTCAACGCTTTTACACCCCAATAAATTTACAAAAAGAAGCATTCAATTCTTAAATAAACAACAAAATCAATTACATATATCTAATAATCTTCTAATAATACCCAACACCTGTAACAATGTACATCTACCACTAAAATCTATCTCCTTCAAATGTACTTGCAAAACTATGAATATTTTAATTTTAAAAAATCTCAAGAATGAATTCAGAATATATATATATATTCAAAGTACTCCAAATGAGTAAAGTGAAACATGCAAATGAAAATAGCACACTACATATATCTTTCTATCTATTAAATGTGGATTTTACTTTTTCAACCAGTTGATGGCTGGTACTGTCACACTGGAAAAGTTCCCTTTTTGAGTATAATTTGTTACTTCATAAAACAATGAAGTAATTCACTTCATAAAACAATGAAGTAATTCAATAACTATTTGATTTGAATTAATTTAGGAAATATGAAAAAAAGAACTCTTTTGAAATGTCTGCAAAAATATTCCTAAACACAAGTTGTTGCACAATGATAAACACCTGAGCAAAAATGTAAACAAAAAATAAAGAATTTTGTTGATATAAACTTCAAAACTACTGAACAATTATGCTACTTTATATTTCTCTAAAAATATCCACATATTCTGAACATGCCTTTATTTTGAACAATATCAAAGGATATTCCATAAATCTTCAGAAAAGACATGCATAAAATAATGAAAGCTAAACAAACAAAAAGTCTACTCAACATTTTATGTACAAAAGAAAAAGCAAAGAAATAATTCACCATCTTCAAAGATGTATGATGAGCTATATTTGATAACTGGCATTTCTTTTACTGTTAACACAGAAATATGTCTCGCCTTTCTGTAATTCTAATAATGCAAATTTTGAAATCAAAATAGCAATACTTTAACATGTAAGTTATTCAAATATTCAAAGTCAATGTACCATTACTGAAGGTACATGGCTTAACAATCCCCATGGAAATGAGATGTATAAAAGATGTGCCAATTCTAATTCAATTGCATACCAAATACCATTGACTTATCATAAGTCCATGCCTTTAAACAAACCTAAACACTTAATAAACTTGTAAACTATGTAAAAGTGTCTAAGTCGATAAACCATGATTATAATCACCATGGAAAAGAGACTTGCAAATGCCAATAAATTTGCATACCTAATATCATTGACTAAACATTAGCGATTCATCTTAAACTGATCTAATCACAAACAAATACATGTGAACTAAGCAAAAGTTTCAAAGTTAATAGACCATGACTGAGCGGGTGAAGCCAAATATTCTCCATGGAAGTGATATGTTCTAATGCTTATACAACTGAATACCAATAAACATTGGCCTACCACTAATGGTTCATCATAAACTGACATAATAACAAACTAATACATGTATCTTAAGCAAACGTTTCAGAGTCAATAGACCATAACTGAGAGGGCAGGGCCAAATAATCTCCATGTAAATGAGATGTGCCAAAGCTAAGACAACTGCGTACCAAATATCATTGACCTATCACTAGTGAATCACCATAAACTAGACCTAATCCCAAACTAATACATTGTTGACACCGCTGCCATAAACAGCATGTGACCTATAGTTGTTAATTTCTATGTCATTTGGTCACTTGTGAAGAGTTGTCTCATTGGCAATTACACCAAATCTTCTTTTTTATATACCTATGTCTTGCTTTTTGACTCCTTCAAGGTGATACAAAAATAAAATATTTTACCTTATGTTCCAACATTTTTACCTTTAAAATCACTATTACATGTACAAGTATCATTAAAAATATCAAAATATTAATGAATCATCCCATCGTTACATGCTTCTTAAATTAAAGAAAGAAGTATATTGGTATATTGGGTTCTTATGCATCAGGTCAAATAAAATACAATGTACCTTTGAACTCATAGGATCAAGAATCTGCCATTACAGATTATTGTGTCTACTAATATTTTGAATAAAATAAAAATCTATAGCTCACTGTTTAAAGTCCTATGGTTACCCAAGTTGATCAAATCCATGCAATGTGTCTCTACTCTAGTTGATAGTTAAGTTGTCTCATTGGAAATCATACCATATATATATATATATCTCATCTCCTTATTTGTTATATATATATATGTGAAAAAAGGAATTTAGAACTGTGAGTCAACTAACTAAAGGATACCCCCCCCCCCCCCCCCCATAGTTAATAAAATAAGTAAGTTCAATTGTCTCTGTTGAAATATTTCAGACCAGAATTATTTTCCTTCATGCACATTCTCAGGTTGTGTCCTTCAACTGTGTAAAGTTTCATTAATATCTATCAAGCTGTTAAGGACGAGTTGTGCTTAAATACAAGGGAACCAATCAGGGAATTTAATAATAATTTTAGTTCAAATTGCTCCAAGTGTTTCAGATCAGATATCAGAAGAGGGGCAGCCAATAAGAGGTTTCAGAAACCTATAAAAATAAGCCAGAACTTTTTCAATATTAATTCTTAAGATTCTTTAAAATACAGACATTGACAATTTTGTTTAAACTTGACCATAAGAATTCAGAGATAAAGCTCATGTTGGAAATTGAAACAAAATGATTACAATAGATCATATGAAACTCTGCCAAGAGGTTAAACAAGCATGAACTAATTAAGAAAAATATTGAACTTTAGATTGGATCTGAAAACACAGTCTTGTTAAGTTTAGCAGTTGTTTTTCTGCATTTCCCATTTATTGCAATCCATATTTTGTCATTGTTCTCCTTAGAATCCATAAATTGTGGAAACTGTAAACGAAGTTGGTTTTCAATAGCATCTAACTTTATGGGGTTAAGTTTTGACCTCTGGACATTATCGTGTATGACCCTTCCTGTGACATTTCTCTCAAATAGTTCGTTATCAGTGAACAAAACAGAAAGTAATTTTACTGCAAATGTAGTTGGAAGGTTACTGTTTCTTTGTAAAATTTTGCAGTACTTATCATAGCTCATCTCAAAATTTGAGTTGCCTATCCTGATATTCTCTGGGTTTATTGTTGATCTTACGACGACTGGTATCTGACAGTTGATATCTAATGTCTTCTCTAGGTGAACTCTATCTCCTCTTGGTGTCACAGGTGTTTGTTTATTACTGCTTTTAACCGTGCTCCTACATTTGATCAGGTTTATTAAATATTGTAAATTTGATTGTACAGTGTCCATAGATATTGAAATATTTGATATTTGTTCAAACGCAATGTTCTGTGCCTCTAGTATGGTTCCATTTTGCTTTTCAATGAAATCAAGCTGTTCAGATAATGTCTGATGTTTTGAAAATTCCTGATCAGGTGGTTGCAATGTTTGACAGGTCAGGTTGGGCATAGGATCTTGAATTATTTCTTGCTCTTTGCTGGTATATGTACATGAATCCATGGATGATTGAAAGAAATTCATATTCTCATATGGTTCTGCTACCACTTGAACATGGTAATCATGGTCAAGTGCAGATTGTGCATGATCTTGTAATCCATAGAAAGATGGATCTTCATCAAAATTTGGAAACAGAGAAATCAAAGGTTTTAGTGGTGTCTTCAAAGTTGTATCACTGCTGTTGCTGACTGATTTGGAGACATTTGTAAAATCCTTCAGTGTGGTGTAAACTTTATCTGTGTCAGTTGTTAGACACGAATTTAGAACAAGTTCTTCTCCTTTATTATTTACATTTTGTTCCTGTGCTGAAATTATCTGTTCAGCAACAACAGTTGTAATTGTATTTTCATCAGTTGTATTACTGCTGTTAATGGCTGATATGGAGACATTTGTAGAATCCTTCAGTGTGGTTTTATTATCCGTGTAAGATGATAGACATGAATTTAGAACAAGTTTTCCACCTTCATTATTCACATTTTGTTCCTGTGCTGAAATTATCTGTTCAGCAAACACAGATGTATTTGTATTTTCTTGAGTTGGACTTAATTGACCGATTTGTCTTTGCTGTTGAGGTATAAAATTTTCACATCCACCGGTTTCACCATTGTTACTTATTTTTAATTTTGACAAAGGTTCATCATCACTATCCGAAGCATTCCCTTCAAGTTCTGCATAATGTTTGTCATGTTTTGACTTTTTTGCAATTGGTTCATTATCAACTTCACCTTCATCATTTGATATCTTTTTCTTAGTTCCTGAAATACAATAAAAAAATAAGTCATTCAATTATTCTTGCAGGAAAAATTAATATCTCCCCCTTGTACTGAGTAGAGTCCCTTGTATATATATACTGAGTTTTTGCAAATAATTTCAAATGTGAAGTAAGTTTTTCCTTCACTATATAAAACATTTAAAATTCAATAGAGCAAGAGACTACTAACAGTATGAAATGCTCTTCTAACAAAATGTTATGTTGATATTCATGTTCACCTTTTTTGCAGTCATGATCAGTTATATTTGCTCATTTGTAGCATATATCTAGGTGAAATGTGTTGCTGTTTTCTCTATTGTAGTGTTTAAGATAATACAATAATGTCAGGATTGACCCCATTTACACATTCAAGACACACAAATAAAAAAGTATTTCAAGATATCAGGGGTATAATTTTACACACCCAACAAGCGTTTTGTCTACAAACATCAATGACATAACATACTTGTTATGGTCCAATATACATGGTATGTATCAGCATATAATTTATAAAAAAAACACAAAGAATTCAATTGTTGATGAAATCAAACAAAGTTTAATTTTGGACCCTTTGGACCTCAATGTGGACCAATTTGAAAATGGGGCCCAAAATTAAAAATCCAAATACACGTTAAGATTCAGCATATCAAAGAACCACAAAAATACAATTTTTTTGTTGAAATCAACAAAATTTAATTTGGACCCAGATTTGGACCAACTTGAAAACTGGGCAAAAATATCAATAAACAGCTGGGCTTAGAGCGCATGATACACCCTTATTGGGCATAGAGAAATTGGAAAAGAAGGCATTAATAATTTCCTTAAATACAAATTGTGAAAAATTGCCTTAATTCAAATGGTTAAAGTACTACTACCCTGAAACAACATGGCCATTTTTTTTTCTAAATTGAAAGGGAGCTTTCTTCTGTCAATCCTAATGATGTGTTATTAAAATGTGGGGAAAGGTTAAAAGGAATTTGAGCTATCCGAAAACTGAAAAATCCCCCCCCCCCTTTTTTAATAAAGTCCCATAAATCCTAAACGCATAAAATGAAATAATAAAAAAAACGAAAGAGAGTTTACATCAATAGACATAAACAATTCACCAAAGTTTCATGGACATTGGTAAAGCGTTTTTGAGTTATTGTCCAAAGTGTTGAAAATCCCCCCCTTTTTCTAATAAAGTCCCATAAATCCCAAACGCATAAAATGAAATTAAAAAAAATACATAATTGTAACAGGATGCTGTTACAAAGTCTCCCAAACAAAGCCCCTGTGATAATAAACCCTGTGGTACTACCCCTATAATTTTCCCCATTATAACTGTCCGATCTCACTTGCTTATAAAGAATTTGATGACAATGAAAATTTGAAATGATTGTGTTTTCTAATGAGTTTTGTTGGGATCTTGACTTCAAAAAAAAAAGGGGGGAGGGTGTGACCCCAGAGACTCCTTATATTTCATTTGATTTGTTTTATTGTCCTATACAAGAATATATATATATGGTTTAGGGGTGGGAATTTCTACCGTTTAAAAGTTCTCAAACAGGAGGGGGTAAGGGTGACCCCCGGGGACTCCCCATATATTTCATTTGATTTGTTTTATTGACCCATACGATAATATATATGGTTTAGGGGTGGGGATCTCAACCGTTTACAAGTTATCAAACAGGAAGGGGTGGGGGTGACCCCGGGGACTCCCCCTATATTTCATTTGATTTGTTTTATTGTCCCCTACAAGAATATATATGGTTTAGGGGTGGGGATCTCAACCGTTTACAAGTTATCAAACAGGAAGGGGTGGGGGTGACCCCCCCTATATTTCATTTGATTTGTTTTATTGTCCCCTACAATAATATATATGGTTTAGGGGTGGGGATCTCAACCGTTTACAATTTATCAAACAGGAAGGGGGTGGGGGGGGGGAATTTATCTCAACCTTCCTTTTGTGGTATGGAACCTTGTGATACAATTTCATGTTATCTTGCTGGTCTACATGTATGTGTTAGATATTCATTGATCTGATGAGTTAAGCGGGTTCTTATATCATGCTGTACTGTTACATCACTGTCCCAGGTTAGGATTTGACTTGCAATCTGCCACATAATATATGTGCCAGTTTCTAGTTATTTATCAGTTTGGTTTTTTTTGTTTTAATTATCTTAAATTGGTTATCATGATTATTTTATGGCCCTTTATAGCTCACTTTGTGGAGTTGGCTTTTGCTTTGGGATGAAGGCTATATGGTTACCTTTAATTGCTTTACATTTGTACATCCTGAGTGGAGAGTTGTTATTTTATCTTTATATAACAAAATTAGCAGGGAATGTAACTTAGCACAGCTGTGTAATCACTGGAAAAGATTTATAGGTCAATATAACATTTGTTTAGGTATTTACCAAAAATGAGTCTATTAATCAGCATAAAATTTGAGCTAAATGAATCTTTTGGGGATTTAAGCTCTGAAATAATGTTAACCTCAGATTCGTTTGATTTTTTAGTAGCTACATAGACAGATCTTTATTCCAAATGGTCAACTTTAATTTCAAGTCATTAATAATCTGATAACATCTTCAAGCCATAATTTTTAAGTGGTGATATTCTAACGGGAAGGATTGTGCCTGATGTTCATATGATGAAATCATAATCTTTCAGTCAGTTTAATAGAAGTCTGGAGCTGGCATGTCAGTTAACTGCTAGTAGTCTGTTGTTATTTATGTATTATTGTCATTTTGTTTATTTTCTTTGGTTACATCTTCTGACAGCAGACTCAGACTTCTCTTGAACTGAATTTTAATTTGCGACAAGGTCTAAAAAATTTTAATATAAGATTTCATATATATTTGGAGCACCAAGATGTCATAAATAATTATTCATTAATTCAAATAAAAGGGTTAGTACAAAATGAAATTCATATATATATATATAAATATATGTTCCCTTTAAATAATATCTCTACAAAACATTAGCTCATACCTCCCCTGCAAATACTTAGAAATTAAACTCTTGAAAAAATATGTAAAGATTCACACTCTTTTAATTTTCAATGTTATACTGGGACAGGACATAATGATAACTTCGTTTAAATAAAAAAGTATTAAATTATAGAACAAATCAAAATCACCATTATGATAATGGTATCATTAATGTTGGACACAATTAGGAACAGGCCAGGTTATAGTTTTGGATAAAATTGATTTAAATGTTGCTATGTGGACATTTTTATCATCTATAAACCTATGTTTGTATTAAATAGAACATTTAATACTAGAACAGAGAGATTCAGGAAAAAATATCCTAAAGAGTAATTAATTATGCAGCAAAGATTCACAATTTTTAATTTGAAAGTTGACAGACACGCATACATATATATATTGGAATTTGTATAAATGCATGTTTAATTGTTTTTAAGAAAAAAGTCGATATGTATTCTTTCTTTTGTTTAAAGGCATTCCCCATAATGCCCATGAAATAATTTGATCTTATAAATCAAGTATTAAAACTAAATATATCTCATTTTTGTATCTCTTAATTTTCATACTTTTTTTTTTAATATTTATTATTTTATATTGTATACTAAATCATAATGCTCTTGTTGTACACATTGTGTGCCTGAGTGTATTTAATAGTAATAAACTACTATTTGTATAATTAAATTGCTGTACAGTTAATCAACAACATATTCTAGGTTACATAATTAGCTAAATAGCCAGAACATTATCCAATTTACAACTTACTGATATATTATTTATTCAAACACTTGTTGATTTTATGCAAATAATGTAATTTATATGATAAGGATAAGTGCTTCTCTCACTGTGTGTTACAGTCTCACACACCACTGATAAAATCAGCAACATACACATTAAGATTACCCAACAAGATAATTTATATTCTAGATTAATTATCAAGATTTAACATAGTAAACTATGTTTTGATCTACAATACTGTTCTGATATTTGAAATTCTGCACAAATGACACTAATTTCTTTCATATTTAATATACAACTATTTATAAATGAATAAACTCATATTGAAAAAGTAATTTTTAAATTTTATCTTCAGCAATTTTAACATAAATTTACTATTTTTAAAGTGTATAATTTTCAAACTTTTTTTGTAAAATAAAATCATATGCATATACTGTGTGAGGATTGCTTTTTGTTTAACAAATTGACAACAGTATTATTATTCATGTCACAAGGTGACAAACCACTAATTAAATCTCTCTTACTCTCTATGTTAAATTAGTCAACTTTAGGCTTTTGTGGCTCTTTCACCTTAAGTTCAAATAAAGTGACAGTCTGTTTTTGTCAAAGCAGTATCTTTTTGTGACTGGTGCTTAAAAAACCAGTATACCTTTAATGACATATAAGAGCGAACTGGTTCCCAGAACATCGGAAGTACCAAAACAGGTACTTCAGAACTGAGAAAAGGGCAAAATGACCCCTCTTAATTAAAATTTACATATCTTTTTTAATATTCATAATAATCAGTCTGAAATGGTTCAGTAGAGATCCCAGGTCTTTAAGCTTCATTTGATACAAAGAAATTACCAAATATTCTTCAGATTAACAAAGTTACAGCTATGCGTAGGAACTTTTTTTTCTCAATTTATATGAACTACTTTTGGGTAGGTTCTTTTTTACGGGGCCCTAATTAGTGGTTCAACACCTATAACAGAACAAAACTCACCATATTGACTTTTGCTTTAGTGCATTTTATTCTATGATATTTTCCTAGCATAAAAAACCATGTGAACCCTTAGTCCAAACATATTTTTACTAAATTGAAGCTGAAATTGAACTTGTAGTAATATATGATTGGTACAATAAAATCTGTGCAGGGTATTTCTAGTGAAGAAAATGAGACTTTTTCTTGTGTGACCACTCCCCATTTGTTAATTTATACTTAAAAAGTGTTGTTCCCACCTGCTTGTTATATTTATACCAAGAAATAATTATTCTATAAATATAAGGAAGTTCATATATCAAATAAATCAAAAATTTGCCATCCCCTTTTTTTCCTTATGTTAGAAAAGAGAATTTTGGTAAAAAAAATACTTTTATTGTATCACACAGGAACACACGAGCGGTTTGTACAGATTGCACCTAGGCAAGTTGCTTTTTTTGGTTAGAATTTGCATTAAAAGTAAGATATTCAAATTCTTATACAAGTACATACCAAAGTCCAAAATGGTTAACAAAGAAAACAAGTAAAAGTAAACAAATCACAAAATAATTTGATCAAAGGCCATTTTTTTAACTATAGACAAGTCATAATATAATTGTTAAACTGATTTCAGTAACAAAAACTGCAAAAACTGAAACTTCAGAATGAGTCTTAAATGAATGCATGCTGTATGACCAAAAAAGCACTATTAAAATTCATATTTTAGCAATTTGAGGTTGTTATTTGACACCAATAGAATTTTCAGCCTAAAAAGTTGATTCAACATGATAATGTACATATTTAATAAGACCAATTTTCTTTGGTAAGACTGTTACTTTTGATTTTTTAATTTTCCATGTTTCTTTGGTAAAGGTGACAAACCACTAATTAAATCCCCCTTGCTCTCTATGTTAAATGAGTCAACTTTAGGCTTTTGTGGCTCATTCATCTTAAGTTCAAATAAAGTGACAGTCTGTTTTTGTCAAAGCAGTATATTTTTGTGACTGGTGCTTAAAAAACCAGTATATAAGAGCGAACTGGTTCCCAGAACATTGGAAGTACCAAAACAGGTACTTCAGATCTGAGAAAAGGGCAAAATGACCCCTCTTAATTAAAATTTACATATCTTTTTTTTTAATATTCATAATAATCAGTCTAAAATGGTTCAGTAGTGATCCCAGGTTTTTAAGCTTCATTTGATACAAAGAAATTACCAAATATTCTACAGATTAACAAAGTTACAGCTATGCATAGGAACTTTTTTTTCTCAAATATGTACTACTTTTGGGTAGGTTCTTTTTTACCGGGCCCTAATTAGTGGTTCTACACCACAAGACAACTAGATTTTTGTATGAACTATTTTTATGAACCACCTCCAATAGTACAGGGGCATTATGTTTACTGGGCAGCCCTTCTGTCCAGGATCAGGTTTAAGTTTTTAGTCAAGGAAGATGCCACAAATTCTCCAAGCTTTGTAATTTTCCAAGTTTTAAAGGGGAACAGTAAAGGACTCACTGTCTAAATTCAAACTATATGTGTTATGTATATTTATTTAAAGTCCCCAACTAGTGAGTTTAACAAAGTATACATGAAATACTGTTTAAATAGGTTACTGATAATAATTTAACATTTTTAAAAACAAATTTAAACTTTTTTACCCTAATAGTTACATGTATGATGCTTCAATAATTAGTACAGGTATATGGAATTACTTCTTTTCTGCGTTATGGCATTTTCACCTCATACCATGCATACCCCCTACCACTTTTTAAGATGTCTGAATATCAATCTATAGTAAGCTTTTAAATAATATATAATTTTCCAGTAAGAATATAGAATGAAAAAATACAATGTCAGTTTATCACAAGGTTTATTTTTCCATTGGGCAGGGGGTTTAATTTACCATAGGGGTATTTTGAGCCTGAGGGTCAATTTTCTATGGAGTTCAAAATATAAAAGGACGCATGGCAATTCCTATGGGAGACAAGTCAGATGCAGATAGTAACTTTACATGTAGTATTTTACTAGACATCTTCTTTTCTTTTTTTTTATTTTTTCAAGAGAACATACAGTTAGCCTTAGTTATATAATTACAACAAATATTGCTATTTTTAGTTTTATTATTATATATATACATGTAGGTAATTGCCTTTTTATGTTTTTTTGTATCTCTCCATTTACTTGCAAAATATTGCTTTTCAAGATTGATTTATGCTGTCTAATATGCACACATTTTATAATTTGTACATGGTGAATAATTTGTTTTTCTTTGATTTTTTTTCATGTTTTTGCATTATTGTCATTTTCTGCTTTTTAAGTTTTTTTTTATCTTAAATTATAGCAAGTTATTTAAATTTTCAATGTTTACATTTTTCTTTTTTTCTCTCTTAGAAATATAATTAATATGAAGACTATCAGCAGGTATAAATGATGCCATGTCATCTATTATCATTTTATCAATGACTCACATCTGGGGGTCAGTCAGACTAATGATCTACTTTATTCAAACTGTGGAACTAATCAATGTAGTAATATGAGATCCCCCTGTCATCTGCTTTCTTAGACTGTACTGTACAACAGTATATAATATAAAAATGTTAAAGGGGAAAAAACTAGTATAATGGTCACTGCACTAATATGCAATTTGTAAATATTAAATAATTATAATATAATTATTTAATTGTTTAGATGATTTGGGAACACACCTGTGTTTGTTGGTAGTTTTGTCAGCAGTCTTACACTATAAGAAGGGCACATTTTATCATCATTTAATTATTTGTTTTTCACTATGATCCCATTAAATGTAATTTATAGACTACATGTACATGTATCATGCATTAAGGTTATATTGCATAGCTAAAGACATCCTACTAAATTATCAAGATTGAACCATTAATTTTTGTATAATGGAGTAAAATTAGTTACACCTAATCAGGCTTTAATAGCCCAACTGAGTGTAACTAATGCAAAACAATCAATGACATGGTTCAAAGGCTGTAGCTGTTTGTAAGGCAAAATCAGTGCTTAATTAAAGTTCTCCAAAGAAATAAGTCAACATTGAACATGTTGAAATTGCATTCTTTAAAATTCTACTGACTTGCCTACAAGTAATGTAAACAAATCATTCAAATTTAAAATACATGGAACTGTTAAAAAATAATCAGTATGGGTAAGGAAGTAAAGTTGGTATTATAAAGGGGGATGGTTATTCCCTAAAAAGTTTTTAGTGGGTTCACATTTCATGTTCTTCTCCCAAGTCAGGAACCTCATCAAAGTCTTCATTTGTTTTTAAATTGTGTTTAAGATGCAAACATTTGACTCCTTCTGTTTAATTTACTTGTTGGATCTGCATGCTAATTATATAAAAAAATATATAGACTACATGTAGTTTTAATATTTTGAAACACAAAATCAGGGACCTATGTATAACTCAAAGTTATAACTTATATAGGTCCCTGAAAAAATGCAGGAAATTTATAAATGTATACATGCGAAATGTTTGTGTGAAAAACAATTGTGTAGTCTACTTGTTCCAAAATAAAAATCAACAATGATGTTGCAACTCTTTCTCTGCAATGGTCGAAAACCACCCTCCGAACTGGGCGATTTGGGTACCCTGATGTTACATGTACCTATGGCTATGATGGTTATCAGTCATCAGGTTGCCAGTACTTATTCTGAATTTCACTGTACATACCGTTTTAACTGTAGATACTATGTATTCCTGCTTTTATTTGTATCCCACAAAAATGTAATAAACACGTTTAGTTAATCTTCTCTTACAAAGTTACAAAAGTCTTGTTCGCAGGAATGTACTAAAATTGTAATCACAGACCCGACACCGACCAAACAATAATTTTTTTATGGGTAATATTTTTTTCACCCGTCAGTTTAAAGCCAAACAATGATATTTGAGTTGTTGTGCATAAAAAGTTGTATTTAGGGAACGACCATTAAACTTCAAAAAGGGGGGGGGGGGGGGGGTGCTATGTTTTTTTTTTTCTAAAAAAATATTCTGATTCCCAATTTGTTGAAAAAAATATTCTGTTCAAGCAGATGACAAATAAAAATATTTTGATACCAGATTTTTTCTATATCTTATAGTGTTAAATTTTGATAAAAATAATTTGATTGATAGCGTTGAAAAAATAAATAAAATTTGTACTCTGACTAAGAAAAAAATAACCATAGCCTCCCTTAAATGTAAAATTTAACTCAAACCTGTGTAAATAATATATCTAAATTAAATTATTATTTAAGTTATTTTTTATTCGAGAAAACTCACAAAGAGCATAAAGTTTAGGAAAATGTTTCAAAGCTGAAAATGATACTCAACAGTAATATGGGTCTAATATGTTATATCAAAATCACTTACCATCTGTTGAAACAATCCTTGCATTATAATACTTGGTCCTGAATAGAACTTTAACAAAAGCATCCTTTTCTATTGTACTACCGGATAGAACTCTTTCTCTAGCAACAGTGTCAATGATTTTTTTCTTAACATAAAGATCACTTTTTGGTTCTAACCAAATAATTTGTAACTTTTTACCCATTTCTAAGTGAAGCACATAATGCAGTACATCAACTCTTAATAACAACAAGTCTTATTCTAAAGCATGGGTTTAAGGGTCACGATATAAATTTATACATAATAATACAATTTCAAGCGTCCAGTTTCATTCCTGATGGTACTAAAGTTTTGGGATAAACAAAACAAACATTAAGAGATTTAAGATAAGTTAGAATGGCTGACATATTTATAGTTTTGTTTCTGTGAAGAAAGTCGTCAAAACGAGGTGCACGATGACAGACATTATGTATAGTGGGAACTATTATGATTCTTCAAAGTTGTAATCTCATTGATGCTTATACTAGAAAAGATTTATCTTATTTGATACAAGTTTTAGTCATCATTTAATTACCTTAACCAAAATACACAAAAATACCTTTGACAGTCTTAGCGGTGATCTTTCAATGTTGTTTTAACAGATTTTTTGAATATTTAAATGAAGTTCAAATTAATACACTACATGACACGCTTCATACCAAGGTTTAATACTACATGACACGCTTCATACCAAGGTTTAAAATATGGAGTGTTTGCATTTTTTTCTTTCTAGGAACAAACAATACATTTCAATATTTTTTTCGATAAATGATTTTTTTACTAAAAGGAGTAATAATTTGTTATTTACACTTAACTTGATATTAAATATGATATCTCCCTATTAAATTAACAGGAGAACAAAAAATCTCTTTCTCACTTATCTTAGGAAGCAAAATATTTTTTCAAGAAATTAAGAATCAAACAATTTGTTTACCCCCCCCCCCCCCCCAAAAAAAAAAAAAAAACACACACAACATATGAATAAATTGTACCATACATTAATGTTTGATATTTGTACTTACCTATTGATGGAATAACTTTCTGTGCTTCTGTTTTTCTGTCTGACTTGTAAAACAATACAGAGGACAGTCAGGACATTTTCCAAGCTCTGCTTGTTGGTACTTCGGCATGTGTATATCCTCATATTCGGTAACATCTGAGTCACATATATCAATAAAAGTTAAAAAATGTCCCTCATGCTTAGTATCTGGTCTTGGAGAAGGTAATCCCTTAAATCTTCTTAATAAGCTACAAGCTTCCTGTTTAATCACTGGGTTCCCTGTACAATGTATACAATTTAATTTTGTGCACTTAATAATTGTGATGCTATGGATGCGTCTATAGATATGTCCAATACATTGCTGTAATTCTTCAAATAATTCCGGATTTTTCTTAATAGCTGTAGGAGATTTTGACAGTAGTTCATGTATATGAGAGTGATCTCGAGTTGGACCCCCTTCTTCCAAACAAGGCTGATATAAAGATTTTACATCAAAACCGTCAAATTTAAGATTATTCCAATATTCATTTAGGCGTCTCATTGCAGTGTCAAAAACAACTGCTTCTTTTTGAGTCTTCTCCTCTTTAGAAAGCTTTTGTTGACATGGAGCCTTTTTTTTCACCATGTATGTTTGGTGGGAGAATCACACCAGCAAGAGCATCAGAAAGTGGTGACCATGCATGTTCTATTGGATTGTAAGCAGATTGACCAGGACAGTAACTGTTCAATACTAGTGCATCTAATTTACTAAGTTTCCAAAGTCTATACATAAAATAAATATTAGTTAAAGAGTGCATTGTCCAGTCTGGGCCATTATCACTTATGATAATGCATATAGATTTACCCAAAGAAAACTGTTCTTTTAAAATCGGAATAAGATCATTTGTATGACTTTCAACAGTTGACTTGTGAAACTGAGAAACCCTATTCACTACAGTTAGTGGTCCGGTGCGGTAAATGGGATAGTGCTCCCTGTTCAGTTCATCTTGGCATTTATTTTGTATGTTTTGTTCAGAAGATTTTGAACATAATAACATATATCCACATGGTGTTATTAAATATCCTGGAAAAGGAAAATCATGGTCAGGAAAATCTGGCCTGTCACCAGAAGGATAAAACCGACGTAGCTGATGATATCTACTTACTGCAAGTGTTCCTATATGAATTTTATTTTTATTGTCACAAGATAATAAAACACAGTCATTTGAGTACTTTGAAGCAAATTCCATCGAGTATTTCACAC
Organism: Mytilus edulis; assembly: GCF_963676685.1. Taxonomy (NCBI): domain Eukaryota; kingdom Metazoa; phylum Mollusca; class Bivalvia; order Mytilida; family Mytilidae; genus Mytilus; species Mytilus edulis. The sequence goes on from NC_092354.1 coordinate 37,223,081, forward strand.
GGGTTGAATAAAAGTGAGAATTCGCATCTTCCTTTCTAATATTGTTTTGTTTACTACACAGCTTAGCATCTATCTCTTGTTTATAAACTGTCGATGATGATTTTAATCTTTTATCTGGGGGAGCTAACATATGATGAACTGTGGTTTTGTGGATTCCTCTTTCCTTTAAACCTGGAATCTTATCCACAAGTTTATTTTTTATCTGATCTAATGTAACACCGGAAGATCGGGCTGTATCACAACGTCTACGCGAATCTGCCTGGTAACCATGTTCTTCAATGAAATCTTTTGCAGTTGGTACGATATTTGGAAACATTGAAGTTAGCGATTTTCTCCCACGTTTTCCAGGTTCAGTTCGCTGATCTTTGAGCGATGATACAGTGTTTGATTTAAGATTATATGGTGTGTCTGGTGTATTACCAGACCTAGATAAAATCCAAGCAGATGGGGTTGATTTTTCTGTAGAAGTAGCTTCCTCCAACTGCTTGACTGGCGTTTGGTTAGATTTATCGAACATCCAGTCAATTTCATCGTCACTTGATACACTATCCATTATTTACCCAAGTGTATTCGGATCTATAAGAACTTTGACATTCTGTATTTTATTTTCTATATAGTTTTTTCCATTGGAAGTAACAAGTGTGTAACACAAAATAATAATTCTAATGTTTGTCAATTTTGCCAGTGTCTTGTAAGAATTAATAAGGACATCATCAGAAATAACAGAGTATGATGCATCAAAGTATTCAAGATTCAACAGGTATGAAAGAATTGCTATGAAGTCCTCACCAGAAATAATAATTCCATTTGATATGTCTAACATACTTAAAAATCTACACCCATTTGCTATTTGCAAAATTCCTACATTTGTTATCAAGTTGTTTATGGATCCAATAACCAGTTTGCGCAAATATTTCAAGGATGATATTTGTAAACAAGACCTATTAGTGATATTCAAGCAATCATTTATGTACAATGATTGTAAATTTATTGCAGAATCCAGAAGTTTTATTAGAATAGTGTCAGTAACTGAAGTATGGCCTATATTAAGACTTACTAGTTTCTTGAATTTTTCACAAAATCCTGTTTCATTAGCAAAGGATCCATTTATAGATGTACAATGAAATATATCAAAGTCCAAAAATCTGTAAACAGATTCTGTAATATTAATCAAATCAATGTCCGTAATGTGAATGTTACTCAAATGAAAAGATCCCAGTGTATGTTGATTTAATGTTACACTTTTAAAAAAAAATACAAACTTGACGAAGTCGCACTAAATCTTCTACTTCCAAATACCGAAATACAATTAACCACAATTCCGGTGGTAAGAGTTCACTCATAGTACACTTTAATACATTCAAGAAAAAGTGCTAAATGCTATATCATAGAACATGCATGGCGATATATTCTAATTAAGATTTACAAATGCTCTCTAAAAAGCTCATAAGACCAGTTTATTTGCCCTATATATATTAAAGCTCAATATAAATGCACATCATTCCATGGGACATTAAATGTTGTAGAATTGAAAACAGAATAATTATGTTAACTGTTATTCGGTTTAAATAAAGTTAATATATAGATTTAATTTTCTTAATTTCATATACATATCGAAAGTTTTCTTTTATATCCCCCCCCCCCCCCCCCCCCCCCCAAATGTATTGCACAGTTTGATAGCGTGCAGTGTAAATTAATCCAGAAAGTTGAAAAAGGCATTTTACCAAGACATTGAAATGTCTGCAAAATATTAATAACTACACAGAATAAAGACGTATTGCCAATATATTTTTAAACATCACATTTATAAACAAGCATCTTTTACAGGCTCATATGAGCTTTTTACTGATTGAACTCAGCGTGGATTCTCAATCTGATTGACATTTATGGGGTTTTAATGGTGTTTTAATGAAATAAGCTTTTCTAAAAGGCTCCAAGCATCCCCCAAGCATGCCTGGGGGATGCTCGAAAGAATAAATATATGTTCCCTTACAGCTGATGATGTGGTATGTGATTTGCTTATTGTTGAAAGACTGTACAGTGACCTATATTTGTTAATGTCTGCAGTGTCATTTCGGTCTCTTGTGGACAGTTGTCTCATTGGCAATCGTAACACATCTTCATTTTATAAGAACCAAAAATGAAAAAAGTTAAAACACAATATCACTGCTTTTTTAAATATAGAAATGGGGTGATATTTAAGAATTTAACTTACAATTCCAAGATAGCAACTCTCTTTGAAAATTTGCACCGAAGTAAAGAAACTAATCAACATTTTTGTCAAGCCTTCCAGCCAGTTTTAAACAGTGTTGTGTCCAGAAATTTTCATGAGTAGGGAGGGACCAACTGACTGCCTAAAAGGGGGCTGCTGCGGTCAAGTTTCAGTGATTCCCTATATAATGAAGGAAATGTTTTCCTCTATGTTGTGATTTTATACTATTGCTTTAGAAAAGGTTTGGTTCCCTTAAATTTTAAAATCTTATTGGTATTTTCATATGACCTGAAAAGTGAAAAGGTCATTTTAATTAAATCAATTCGACTAAACCGGTGGAACAACTGATAACCTTAAACCAAGCTGTCTGTCCTTAAGGATTACCAAAACAATTGATTATGAGATGTAAATTGGATCTCAATTCTCAATCTAATACCAAACATAAAAACAATAATCTTATGAGAAGATGGTAAGCTGCAAACTTGAGGAGCAAAAACTGTGCACACCAGTAAGATTTGATTTGGACTCTAAATGTCTCTTGAAAGACATTAGATTTTCGTGTAGGCCATAAATATATAGAAATAAAATAAAAACTATAACACAATTTTCCATAATGATCTTCTTCATTGTAATAAATTACATATATATATACATACATACATAAAAATTACATGCATTCAGCAAAATACATAAGGAGAATAAATTATAACAATAATAAAACATACAGTGGATATCTACATTGAAGAAGAATGTTAATTTTATTTACAGATTAAAGCTATTTAAGGTGGTTGCCTAACACTACAGGGAGATGATTCTGTAAAGTCAGCTAAACGTTTTAAATATATGTCGTGTTGTAAAAGGAATATTAAGCTTCTCAATGATCAAATTGGTGTTTTTTAATTTTCTGCATAACCAGTGTAATGGTTGGTTCAAAACTTTTTTAAATTTAAATTTTTCTGTTAAATTATTTACTTTGAATTTACTTCACCAAATTTTATGAAAATTAACAAGCCAAATCAATTTCAGTGAAAGTGTTGGATACCACCTTAACTAAAAACAAGACACATATTGTTATAATTTTGACACAAATCTGCATATTAGAATTGCTTCTTATATATGGTAATTAAATAATAAAATATTTAAAAAACATTCAATAGTTTAGATAGAATATTGTACATTCCTTCATCAAAACTTATCTTCAGTTAATCAAAACTTTCATGTTAGCACCTACACTTCATCTTGGAAACTACCAGTAGCTCCTTCAAAAATTTACAGCAACAAAACAAAATGTATGCAACTTCCTTCTATATCAGTGTGATTATATCAATTTCAGATCTCATATATATGAGTATCATATTTTGAATGAACCTGCAGATAGGAATAGCCTTGTCTAAAAATTTTAATGCATTAAGGAATACGATTGAGATGTACTGGGATTTAGTCATATCTTCAATACCTATCAAAATAACTATGTAGAGCACCCAACTGCAAAGACAAACACTTTCCTTCAATTAAAGCAAGGCTTACAAGTAAATTCAAGAATGAATACAATGACTAGAATATAATATATTAAAATACAAGGACAATAACTTTTTCTATAACTGCACAAGGGACATTGATGTACCACTTGTATAATTCTTTTGCATAGTATATGAGATATACAAATATATATATATATATATATACATCTTTTAAATTAGTGGCACACAGTTCTTAACAATAAATGGATAACAACAATTGCCATTGTATATTTAGACCTTCATATATGCAAGAGGAGACAGTCTTTGATTAGTAACCTAAGTGAATTAGTAGTCAAGTTACCATAACATGCTGAATTAATAAGGGACAAAATCAAAAGTTCAATGCAGGAAAAAAACTTATTTTTTTTTTGCTGACCCTCCCCTACCCCCATTCTTAACTTAATTTGGGATAAATAGATTTACCTATATGGATATATGTAAAATTGATCTTCAATTAATAAAACTTGCAGCAATGTGGACCCCCTCCCTCACCCCAAAACTATTCGAATTAAGTTTTTTAGCCTACGTCGACCTTTTATGTTGTCCGTAAAGTGTTCAACTAACTGATACTATCTACACAATAATTTTATAACATAGTTCAGTCTTTAACCGCTTTCTTCTGTAATGTTATATTGATACCAGGCAAGAGTGGTGATTTCCCACGTAGACGACATGAACCCGAGTACTTATTCCGCCTTTGTATTTGTCTGTGGATATAAAACAGATGGTGCGTTTGTGTCATTGAATTTGCAATTTTCTTAAACCTTGAAAACCAGGAAAAGGTCTGCTCTGCGATCATGGTGTTATAACTTTCTGGTATTGTTGACGGATCATAAGTGACTTTACATCGGGCATCCTTGTGGTTTTGCAGATGTAATCTGTCAACAATCTTTTTAATCGTCTTCCACAGTTTGTTTAGAGGTGCTTTAATACAATCAAGGTGGCACATGTTGTCATAGGCTAAAATCAATGATTTCATCCTTGCCTCAAGCTGGTCTTCTGGCACTTTACTCAGCTCCAGTAACAAACTGCGAATGGTTATCATGAATATCTGGCAAGGTCCTTCTGACCTAGAAATAAGTTAAATAAATTACATAACATAATGTACATATTGTAAACATTATTGTGTAATACAAATGTTCATGCCTTGTTCAAATAAAACAAAAGGAATCAAAATATTATATACGTCTCCAGAAAACCAAATGATAGTGCTTAGTCCAAGACATTTAAATTCATATTTTTTAACAAATTGCACTTACGTTTTGCTATCCAATACCAATCTAACAATTTTTAATACTGTAAATCAATAAACTATGTCATGCGTTTCTCTTAAATGACCAGACCAAAGTGCAAATTTTAATTTTTGACTATTTCCTTCCAAATGATGTTTAAATTATATTATAAATTTCAAAATGTAAGTTTTTTTAAATGTGTAAATTTTCCAATAAAATAAAAATCATTCTTATTTTTACATTTACAGTACAACAATTTACATGATTTATATTGAATTCAAGGTTCAGGGCAAACATGTGAAATGTTAAATATGTTCTTACATACCATAGAATTTCCACTCATAGGTATATTTAATAGTTGGGAGTTATAATTCATACATTTCTTTTACTTTAATAGTTAGTCCTGGGAACTGCCTTGCCAATGTCGACCATAAACAATTACTTTCTTAAATATATTGGTTGAGAAGAACTGTCTTACTAGCATTTATAAATTTTATAAATTATTTATAATTGCAACATGTTACAATGCCAAATGTTTCTATTGTGTAAAAAAAATCGCTCCTGAAATAAGTCAGTGGCTGGAAATTGCATTCTCATCCTCCGGTTTCTCTTAAGGCTCAATATATCATTGAGGTCTATCTTCACCATAAAAAATGGAATTGTGTGCAATGTTATAGTTTTTGAATTTCTGTACTGATTACAATAATTAACTTTTAATGTTGTTAACTTACTTGAATAAAGGTTCAAAATATTGAATGTGCCCTCCACCAGTGACACATACAAAATGGCCACGGCTCCTTTGTCTTAGTCGTGCCTTCTCACCAGTGTCTTTGTTGCATATGGTGTATGTGGAGGTTGATTGCCAGTCGGAAGGGCTCACTTGGCTAACAATTTGTTCCGTGTCTAAAAGAAATACAATAGGTATAACTTATAAAATTAAAATAATACAATACTAACATAGGCCAGAGGCTTCTGACAGGTGCAATTGCCGCAGGGTTAAACATGTTTGTAAGATCTCAACCCTCCTCCTATACCTCTAGCCAATGTATAAAATTCTTAAATGTTCATGGTGAATAATATTCCATTAAATGTTCATGGTGAAATTATAATCCGGGTACCTTTGATAAATATTTACATTTCAAATTAATATACATTTAACCCAGGCCAATTGTTATTACTTGTATAATATAGAAATGTTCAAATCACAATATACTGCATATACGTTACAGACCATATGAGTATTTGGACCGTACGCGTACGGTCCAGCTGTCCATACCCGTTATTGAATCAAAGGGGTTAAATTGAAAGAAACATTTATCGACATTTTTTATTTTGGTTTTACAAACTGTTATTATTACAATTAGATGGATAAATTGAACAAGCATACCAATGAAATTAAATATTTGTTGAACTGTACATCTGAATCCTATTTTTGTACTCTCGCACTAGCTTACCACAGGTAACGTAACAATTTTTTTACATTTACATGTTTGCAGTTCATGCATGAGCCTAAGCTTTGCATTTTTTTGTGTAATATTCTAAAACAATTTTCCTCCAACATTATGCTTAATTCCGATATCTTCAATTTCAGTGAGCATAATTTAATACATAAAAAAATGTAATGTATTACATCAAAATGCTAATTATAACGTACAGACATGCACACATAAAAATGTCCAGAAATAGAAGAATGCTAGCCATTATTTTTCTTTTGTATGATTGACAAACCTTATATATTTAAATTGTTTTAATATTGTATGTATATTGTCAACTGATGCTTTTGAAAAATGTTTACCTAATTTTAGTGACAGCAGAAAATACATGTTAGGGTTATATTAGACAACAAATTGATTCCCTACACAACATTGGATCTCAGTTACAAAGAATTTCAACATCCCCATTTCAACTACAACCCCATCCTTACATTCGTCTGTTTAACACCAATTAATGATTCAGGTATTAAGTCTGAAGTTGGCAGTGAGTTCGAAATTATTGGTTATAATTCAGATGATATGTCTTATTCACAAAACTGCACATTCAACTTACTCTGGTAATTCAGTGATGACACCCCTGCTGTTGTTGATGCTAACTGCTTTGAAAATTCTTTTATCTTATCATCAACAGCCTTAATGTCTTCACTTGAACTTGGATTCTCTGGAAAACAAAATTAAAATCATAGTTACAAGGTCTGGTTGGGGTCTAAAAGCATAAAGTCAACTTGCCTCCAAAGGTATAATAATTTTAAATGCCAAAGGGGAATAATTCACCAGGAACATTTAAGAATTAACTATTAATATTCATAGACATTCCTTAAGCAGACTTGAGGGTATATCAATTTTAGAAACCAAAATGGCCTTTTTTCAATTCTAATTTCAATTATTACTTTATTAGTTGTAAATCTATCATATGGTACAAAAAATCATTCAAATAAATCAATTTGTATTGGACCCATATCACTTTTAAGATGTAGGTATCATTGAAACAGCTCCAAATTATTTCCTTTGCGTGCAAAAATGCCATATCTTGAAATTATAATTTTAATAACTCTTTCAAATCTACAGTTCATCTGAATTCCTGTGTTCAAATCAGCTGTACTTAAATTAAACTATTGTAAAATGATTTATTTTGATATTACCTCTTTTTCTCTTATTTACAGTACCCCAAGGGTGACTGGGGTATAGAAATATGGTCACTTGGTCTTCTCCCGACCGGCAGTAAAACGCTTGCTGAAGTGGGGCGTCCGTTTGGCTGTGCGGGATGTATCAACTTCGCAGTCACGTCCGTCAGAAGGGGACGTTAAATCCGATGCCTCGTGTAAAGAGAGTGCCATGCTCTTTGCACGTTAAGAACCCTTGCAACAACTCTTTGAGGGGTCCGTAGGTGGCCTGTTGCAAGGCAAAATTTCTGTCCCTATCCAATATACCCTCATTTTCCAGTGGCAGTCCAAATTTCCCCGACCATCATCCTAGATGGCCTCTATTACAACAACCTACCTATTGTATTTATTGTGAACTTGTTCTCGTCCTGAATATGCATGAAATATTTGCCACTGGACGTTAAGCAACCAACAATCAATCAATCTTATTTACAGAACAAAGAGTACTTTTACAAAAATGTATGCTTCTTTTGAAGACAGAATTATATCGTAAATGTAAGGTTACCCCATTTCCTTTCATTTTCTATTAAGTTAGGATAAAGTTCATTTACAGAAAAATATAGCAAAACCTACATAAAGAAGAAAAACCTCCTCATACACACGAGCCCCCTTTCAGGTAAAATATAAGTAACATATAAATGAGTGTTTCATTGCAAAAATATCAACACTTCAACAGTCAACACCTGCCAAGCTGACCAACAACAAGAAAAGCAACTGTTTAAAAATACATGTACTTTAAGCGAAAATTACTTACTCTTACAGCCAATGAATTGAAGAAATTCTTCTTTCTGTTTGGGGATGTTCTTCTCTTCCAGTATCTTATAGTGGTCTGCACAAAACACAGATCCAGGATTTGGCTCAGAGGTGCATACATTTTGGAAATTCAGAAGGGGAAATCCCTGAACTTCCATCTCCATGGCAAACATACAATGGGGCATGCACACTTTCCAGCACCCATCAATCACTCAAGTTTTCACAACCTGAAAAACAAAAAAACAAAATTAATATGCTGATAGAAGTGGTCATCAACAATTATTAATCATTCATATGAATTATATGTCAACATCACTTCAAAAAAAATGTGAGTGGAAATGGGCAATAGGTCAAAGACACACCCCTACCCCCCTCGCACTAGAAAAAAAAACCCAGCTAAAGGTCACCAACAGGTTCTAAATGTAGAGAGAAATTCCAGCACCCCGAGCGTCAGGCAACACTTCAGGGAACCCCAAAACAATATTTCAGTACATTAAATGCTTTTAGCAGCCTAATTGAAGTCCTTTCATTTAACTTGGGAAAAGTTTTGGAACTTTCAATAGATGTTCAGATTAATCAGTTACTTCCCTTATGATACATGTACTTTAATGTGTAAATATTATGTTACAGTTTAGGTCAGTCCATAACAGCCACTTTTAACAAATGATTCACCAAGGAAAGTAGCTCAAAACTGGCCCAGATTTTCAGTTCATCATTGAATTAAACAGGGGAACTACCTACCAAATATATAAAAAACTTAAGTAAGTTTTTTTTTTATGTTCATTCAATAATGAAAGGGACAAAGTCAAATAATGTATCACTTTAGCAGCCAAAATGGTTCAATTTCGTCAAATTAAGCTAATTATTACTGATTCATTGGCAAGTGAATTAGTCGACCTCATTTAATCCGTATTCATGTTAACTTCAATCTAACCCCTAGCTACAGATTGACAACACATACATTATATGTGTACAGGTTATTTAAGGATAAAGAATGTCAACAATGGAAGCGAAACTATGGTAAATCATTTGATTACTGATTCGATCTATATAAAGTCATTCTTATATGGTTAAAAACAATGATAAAAATTAATATTAAAATCAAATAGACCTATAAAAATCCAATTCCAGATGTTGGTTTATCTATTCAGATCGTTACTTATGTTTACACCTCTTATATGGTCATCCGATGTCAAACCAATAGTTAATTAGATGGTATCTGGACTAAGATACACACGAATCAAACCTACATACTAGTATCTACACCATGCTCTGTATACTGTTCATTTTACACTTTTGGTAGTTTGGATAAATTTTTTACATTGTTATAAATCAAGTATCAGAATTTGAGTCAAATCGGGGACCATGAATTTCACAGGTAGTGCCCCTTTAAAATATATATATATATCAACTTTCAGTTATTAATTTCATAATTTCAACAAATTGCATCCTTCATAAGACAAAAGTTGTTCACTTCAGTTGTTTTAACTTCTCCAGAAATTTTCTTCCCCAAAACCAAAAACAAAATAACGACAGGTATACCAATTGCAGACATACCTTTTTTCTTGCATTCAGCAGTACAATGGCTAGGGTCATGTGGATAATGTTTTTGTCTTCGCATCTTGTCAATCTCCTGCATAACCAGTTCTCTTGACATCTTAGTGGTCATACCCATTGTTGAAGACATACATCTTTGTCGTAGCTCATTGGCAAGTTCCCCATTTAGATAGGCACTCATGGCTTGCTTCCTCGACAAAGACTTTTGGTAGGTAGTTTTACTGTTCTCTGAAAAAATAAACAAAAAAATTAAATTCATTTATAGGGAAAATTTACTTATCTAAACAGATAGTAAAGGTGGCATTTGTGTCTTATACCATCTTGGAATTTAAAGAAACGGAAAAGTTTGGTCTACATATTTGAAGAAACGTGAAATTTTGAGAGTTGTTTGTAATTAATGCAAAAGACTTTCAACATAAATAAAGAAAATTATGAGAACAGTTAGATACAGTAGATACAGAAAGTCTTATCACTTAACCAATTTGGATATGTAGCAACAAAACAAGTTTGGTTACCCCATTTTTCATTTTTCTTGGCTGAAAGCATGTAATTAGAGCAATCTTCCAACATTTATTATTCAAGTTCAGGTTTTATTTCCTTACCACACAAAATTGATTATTCATGCATACACAATATATTATTATATATGTATAAAATTATCACATTTCATATTTGAAAAAAAAGCACAAAAAAACTATCATTTTGACAAATTCAATCAATTTCATTTAAACTATCCTAGCCACTTACATATAATGCATATGTTGTCTGTCCAGAAATATGGTTCAGTTACACTGGGAGTGAAAAACTGATTACTATTGTATACATCAACTCTTAAAAACATTTCAATTTTTACAGTTTTTTAAAAGAAAATATTATAATTCTAGTGACAAGAGGACAGTTCAATAGCTAATGTGTTTGGCATGAGATACCAATATTACTCAAGACCAAGCAGAGGGCAATATTAGATTTTGTAGGGAACACTGTCGACTGGCAAATAGACTGTGAAATAAACTAACTTTTCATATAGAAAATAACTTACCGAGTTATAATATTTTTCATGCACAGCTGTGACTAACATTAAAACATCAGGTAAATCAGTACAACTCATTAACAAGAGGGGAGGCATGAGGGGTCCTGATCCTGTAATCCTGGGCTGTAAAACATGCACCACCAATTCAAAGAAATTTAAATCTCGAAATCACAGAATTCAAAAAAGAATTCGTGCATTCCAAAACCAAGGGTCAATCATGAACTCTGCAGCTAAAATACATTTATCACTTTATCCCTTTATAAGGCTAAACCCTATCAATCTCATTAACCAATAAATTGTCAAAAATACAACAAAATACACAGGATTTTAAATTTACCTCCACTATCGTTACAAGGGGCGTCATCATCTTTCAAGTCTTCCTGTGTGGAGTCTTCTGAGGAATCAACATCAGAAGCTGAAAATGTTATATTATATATGAAAGCTTAAAAGAATAGTTACAAGTTGTATACCTCATAGAGTAATTCTTGTGTGCCAAGCTGAAGCCTACTTATGAAACATGCTTAATATAGAACAAAAGAATTTAAGCGTTCTGTTAGACAAGGTGATAATTGCTTACTGTAATGTGCACTATAGTAACACAATTTTCACAAGTTAATAGAAACAAATAAAATGGGAATTTCCTTCTCACTTACAAAGTGTTTAACTTTAAAAACACCATTTGCATAAGTTTTCAATTACCTATGACATAGTTAAGCAGAACAACTAGGTGTCAAGTTGAGGACATGAGTATGTATTAAGTTGAATGAAGAAAATGACACCCTCAGAAAATGTACACACCAAGAATATTTGATACATTGTATTGCTTCAGATTCTATCCTTTACATATATCTAAACCTCTTTATAACATAAAACAATCACTGTACTAAAAGATGAAATATATCTGTGGCAGGTGAAATACCTATCTAATGAGTAAGTGTGTTTGAAGAGCTATTTCTTTACTAAAGTACTTGACGACAGTGTTTTGAGTTGGATGATGAAAATGCAGATCAAATGCAGAACTTTGAACAAAACTTTTTGATTGTGATAACTATGGTTTATTCAACCACAAAAAAAAAATCTAGTCTGCCCTTCCATGATTTATTTCATTTGATTTTTTTTTTAATGTTTAGGAATTACCAAAAATTACACTTGAATTACTATCAGACAACAGTTTTCAGTTACTTGATGCTCATTAGCTAGTATCCTAATACTTCGATTTTATTTATGTTCAGTTATCTAAATTTACTGTCTTACCTTGATCTTCAAACTCCTTGATCCATTCCATGTACTTTATACCATTGGCAGTCTCATTGAACACTGAGGCATATATCTTACTGAATGCATGATGAGAAACAAATGCATGGTTTCTGAAACATGGGGAAACAAAATGGTTTTTAATTAGAATTCTGTACAACTGACAATAAAGTTGTATTAAAATACATACAAATAATGTCTTCTTAAATTTCTAAGGTACATCACCAAATGATTCAAACTGTGTTTCAACATTTCTCATGTTCATTTGTAATACAGCACAAACTGATATTCCCATTGCATATATATAAAATAATTTTATCAATTAATCCAACACTTCAACTATTACTTTCAATAGTTCCTCAAATCCGATTGCAAATATTTGCACCTGTCCTAGGTCAGGTATGTCATGTACTGCAGTCATCTTTTTTTAGGTAATTTATATGTGGTCTGGTTTATAGTTTTTTATATAGATTAGACTGTTGCTTATCCCATTCTGAATTGTTAAATATGAGAGATTTTTAGGCCCTTTACAGCTTGTTGTTTGGTGTGAGCAATTGCTCTGTGTGGAAGGCAGTACATTGACCTATAATCGTTTACTTTTATAAAATGTTATCTGGACAGTTGTCTAATTGGCGCTCACAACACATCTTCCCATATGTATTGCACAGATTTTTGGACATTATCAATTAATAAGTTAACAAATACAAGGTAGACTACTAATGTCATATTCCATGTCTCAAATGTTATGCTAATATTTTTTTATCAATTATCATTTAATCCTGTACTATATACATAAATATATATATATAATTAAGTCCTTCCCTAGAATGATGTGCACATTTTTTGTCAATTAATACAATTCAAATATGTTATAAATCAAGTATCAGAATTTGAGTCAAATCGGCTTTTTGTGCTCTTATATCCCAGAAACCTGCCTTTTAATACTAAACACCTAATTGGGTTAAGGAGAAGCAGATATGTCTGTATTATCTAAGCACTATGAATCTGCTTTAGTTGAAACATACAAAAAAGACTCCAAACAACGGCAACTCCAATTCTTGATGGACCAAAAAATTGTCGCAGAATTTCATAGTGCATGTTTTGAAGGAAATGAGGGAATCGAACACTAAAAAAATGGAAGTAGCAAGGGACGTTCTGAAACATTTTGAAAAAGAACTAGTTCTGAGTGATATCTATGAAAACTTGTACCCGGTGTACATGCTTTCACAAGTGAAATCATTAATACAGCTTGTGTAGATGAAATGCGTCAGCCAGTTGAAACTGGTAAATCAACAGTCTAATCTATATATTAAAAAAAACCATATGAACCCCCATAGACAAATTACATACAATCCTCCCTTAACCAAGGTGTTTTTAAAATGAAGCAGGTTTAACATGTATTTTATTCATCAGTGAAGTTATGATTGCTTTTCGTGTTAATGTCATAATTATTTTTCTTTATCTTCTAAATTTCAGTTTCCGAAACAGTGAAACAGATTGAGAAGCCTCTGTCTGAAAAAAAGTGTACATAGTCGTAAGAAACGGTCGGGAGAAGACCAAAAGTGACCATATTTCTATACCCCAGTCACCTTTGGGGGTCGATACGGTTGTAAAAGAGGGACGAAAGATACCAAAGGGACAGTCAAACTCATAAATCTAAAACAAACTGACAACGCCATGGCTAAAAATAAAAAAGACAAACAGAAAAACAATAGTACACACGACACAACATAGAAAACTAAAGAATAAACAACACGAACCCCACCAAAAACTAGGGGTGATCTCAGGTGCTCCGGAAGGGTAAGCAGATCCTGCTCCACATGTGGCACCCGTCGTGTTGCTTAAGTGATTACAAATCCGGTAAATAGTCTAATTCGGTAGGTCATATTCATGAAAGGGAAGGGGATTGTAAGGAACATATCCGATATCATTTGTGAAACGGTTATTCCATAACGGTCAACCAACTCGTGATGGCGTCTGTAAGATACGTTTGTAAATGGTGTATTTTTTTAAAAACAAATATTTTGTCTCAAAGGAAAGCCAAGTGTAATGAAAAAAATATCAGATACTATTTAGTGAACATAGGGCGGCCAGTTTATTAAATTCATGTATGATGTAACCCAACAATTGCCGGTTAATTTTGAAATGGCATAATAATTTTGTGATGGGTTGGTTAGAAGCTTTCTAAACCTGTGATGATATCATGGGTATCAGGATAGGTAAAAATATTATGTAATGTTGTATTGCTACTTTTTTCATTATCAGATGATAGATGTTGGTTGAGGAAGACGGGACAGAGATAGATGCGGAGTTCTTTGAATTATTACCTAGTTATACACTTTTAATGGTTATAAAGGCAGGAGAAGACTGGAATCCGGTACCTCAGCCAAATACATCCCAATCAGCAAACCTTCTCTGAATAATGGTTTGTATAATATTAATTCGGAAATAAATGTTGCCATTTTTATAAATTTCCTGTTTATTAAACTTTAAAATTTTTGAAAAACTAAGGATTTTCTTATTCCAGGCATAGATTACCTTAGCCGTATTTGGCACAATCTTTTGGAATTTAGGATCATCAATGCTCTTCAACTTTGTACTTGTGTAGCTTTATAAATATTTTGATATGAGCGTCACTGATGAGTCTTATGTCGAAGAAACGCGCGTCTGTCGTTCTAAATTATAATCCTGGTACCTTTGATTACTATAAGGTAGATCGGAGCATTTTGAAAATTTGAAATGTTTTCCAGGTTCCATGGCATGGCGGTGATATACCCAAAACAAAAAACTGCACATGCTGGTTAACATCATGGTTTAGTTCAATAATGATAACTTCATACAATTTCAACATATGAGCTGGGAAAAAAGGGAAAGAAAATTAAATACTAGAAAAAAATTGATTGATTGATTGTTGGTTGCTTAAAAAAAAGGGTAGTAGTCATTGCTAGTACAAGTTTTTTTTAAGTAAGTTCAACCTGAAAAATTTCTTTAGTATACATACTGAAGTCGTCATTATTGAGAGCCAAAATATCAGCCAAATATCTAAAAGTATTATTAAATTTGTCTACCAGATGTTGTTTCGATGGGTCTTTGCTTATTCTCGTCATAAATACACTTATTTACCTTATATTAATATTTGAAATTTTTATGCCCCAACGACGATAGTAGAAGGGGCATTATGTTTTCTGGTCTGTGGCTCCGTTCGTTCGACCGTCCGTCCGCATGTTAAAGTTTTTGGTCAAGGTAGTTGTTGATGAAGCTGAGGTCCAATCAACTAGAAACTTAGTACACAAAAACAGCCCTTGTCTTACCTTGTCCTTTAAAAAAAGAAAAAAAAATTGGTGTAGTTCTCTCCTGCAAAGGGGAATATCAAACAAAAATGTGCGCCAAGTCAAAATAACTTAGACAGCAACCACTTGGTGTCTAGCGGGGTATGGATTTCAATTTAAGCATTAAATATAGTGGCAGTGAATTTTGTAAATCAGCAAGGTTTTTATCCTTAAGCTGTGTATACATATCCTTGCATATGAAAATGTACCTGTGATGCTCACAATTTTACATCTAGCAACTAGATGAAAACAACACAAGTTCAAAATCTAGCATATTAGTTTTTGATTAGCTGGTTAATTTGACCATAGGAAACACATAATTTGATTAGCTGAACACAATTGTCTGTCTTCCCCTCGGAACAGTTCTTAATATGGAACAATGATATTTTTCGTGATGGTTTTCACAATTGACCTTAATTTTAATATTTCAATGCAAAGACGTTTTATTAAACCTTCTAGATAAGAGTAAAGAGAATTACCCCTGGCGAACGCACCGTACTATATGGGTTAAACTCAGGACAAATAGACAAGGGCGAACATGTAAACAGGGCGAGTCGACCCGATACCATATTCACTTTTGCGACTACAAATATCTTCATTAAACACATACGGTTACAAGTAAACAAATAACGTTTATATAGATGAAAAGAAATCTAATAATTTACATGAATAAAACGGTATATATCTACGATAGTGATTGTTTTTCAATCTTAATTTAAACTGAATGATTCAAATGCTTACTCGCGAGTTAAAAATCTGAGTCAAGAAACGGAAGATATTATGAAATTTTAGTACAAAGAAAGGGATGCAACAAACAACCTGGTAACGGTTCAATATTTTTAAGCCGGCCCCATACGCCGTCAAAAGACTTGAAGTCTTTTCCCACCAAAAGTGTGATGTAATTTACTGCTTTTTTGTAAAATTCATAATGCTGTTGTTGGTCAAAGGTTACATCTACTCCAATTATATATTAACCTTAAAATACTTCTTATACAATTGTCAATACATATCAGAAGATTATCTTGATCAACTGACGTATTTAAGGTAACATCAAATACAATTATAAAAAAGTTGTCAATTTAACAGTAAAATGTGCAAAAAAGCAATACACTTATGGTAGGTAACGCTTTACAATTTGAATTAGAATATGGTCGATTTAAGGTAAATTCCAAATGAATTACCAATAAATAGTTATCAAAGGTACCAGGATTACAATTTAGTACGCCAGACGCGCGTTTCGTTTACATTAGACTCATCAGTGACGCTCATATCAAAATATTTATAAAGCCAAAACAAGTACAAAGTTGAATAGCATTGAGGATCCAAAATTCCAAAAAGTTGTGCCAAATACGGCTAAGTTAATCTATGCCTGGGATAAGAAAATCCTTAGTTTTTCAAAAATTCAAAGAAATATATAAAAATGACCACATTATTGATATTCATGTCGTTGACTACTGGGCTGGTGATACCCTCGGGTGATTGACCCAGTGGTGTAAATAGTTCTCAAAGGTACCAGAATTACAATCCAGTACGCCAGACGTGGTTGCATTTAATGAAACTGTGGCAATTTCTTATTAAAGGGAAATCAAACTATTCATACTACTAATAATAATTCATTGAAATTTTGCATGTGGACAGATCTTACTTATTACAATATTTTAGGCGAAAAAAAGTTTGGGGTCACTTATGTTGTTTTTGAGAAATGACGTCATCAAAAAATAAAGAATTGCGTTATACCGTAACATAGAAATAGCTCTATAAAATGCTAATAGAAGGCAAAATTATTAAAAACCGATGTTAAACTGGTTTAACTAACACAGTTATTTTTAACTTTTACCTTATACACATTTATTAGGGCCCCGCCTTTAGGCGGATAGCCCTATAGTGATCAGTCTGTCCGTCCGTCCGTCCGTAACACTTTCGTGTCCGCTCCATATCTAGAGAACCATTATGATTTCATACTTAATACTTAACATGATTATAAACCAACACCAGAGGGTGTGTCATGTTGTATGTACAACTTCCTAGGTCAAAGGTCAAGGTTTAAAACTTTGGTTTCAGTTGACAACCCCGTGTCCTGTGGTGAAGATCGTGTCCGCTCCATATCTAGATAACCATTATGATTTCAAAGTTTATACTTGACATCCATTTTAACAACCATCAGAGGGCGTGTCATGATGTATGTACAACTTCCTAGGTCAAAGGTCAAGGTCAAAAACTTTGGTTTCCAGTTGACAACCCGGTGTCCTGTGGTGAAGATCGTGTCCGCTCCATATCTAGATAACCGTTATGATTTCAAAGTTTATACTTGACATCCATTTTAACAACCATCAGAGGGCGTGTCATGATGTATGTACAACTTCCTAGGTCAAAGGTCAACGTCAAAAAAACTTTGGTTTCAGTTGACAACCCTATGTCCTGTGGTGAAGATTGTGTCCGCTCTATATCTTGAGAACCGTTATGATTTCAAATATTATACTTGACATCCATTTTAACCAACACCAGAGGGTGTGTCATGATGTACGTACCACTTCCTAGGTCAAAGGTATGTCTGTCTATATATATATACAACTCGTCTAAACATCAACCCAACAATGTTAGATATATATACAGATTTTATCAATGTCAATTCTTGTAGAGTCTTACATGAAGAACTACCCTTCAGCAAGGACGGCCGACATTGAAGAACTGATTGGGGAAACCCTAAAGCATGCTCCCTCAAAACCAGGACGAACACGCTATAAGGTAAGAATGCTCTTATTTCCCCCGTATAGTGCGATCTATCTTGGATTATTTCCCAAAATTATTATTGTTTATATTCTATTTTGGTTCTTTTTTTTTTTTAACTCAGTACGAAATTGTAATTATAGATATATAAATAAATTTGATGTATTTACTGTCTTCTGATTGAAAATAAAGATAATTATTTTAACCAATGTTATCAATTTTTATGGCGATACGTTGTATATTCATACGCAAACATCTGTATACGTTGTTATTCGTATTAATATATATATCTTTGAGCCTTATTTTTGATAGACATTTATTTATAATGAATGGCAATAATTTATTTTGAATTTATTGAACCATAAAATTAATTTTGTTGACTCTTCAAATTTAACATAATCCGCTTCGCATGATCATGATAGTCTTTTTGGACAATAAAGGGTATAAACATTAAGTTAAACTGAATATATAATCATGTGTTTTTCGAGGAGATTTGGAAAGCCACGTCTTACACACAGCTACATCTAGTATTTATTTGCAATAATGTTAGACCTAGAACAATAATAATTTAAGTGTTCGTATTGTCATTGCAGGAACCAATTGCTAAGAGGGCAGCAGATCAAGAAATACAACTACCAGGGACCCAGGACAACATTGAGAATAAACAAAGTTAACAATCAATTCTTCACTTTTTGATATACAGGCATTATTTACTTTTCATAAAACTTTTTTTTATAAAACTTTCATGGGTTGGTATTTAGCAAAGCAGATATTATAATCAGAACGTTAACATGCTAAATGAGAAATGTATACTAATACATGTATACACTAGATGAAATAAATTAAATATAAAAAAGAAGATGTGGTATGATTGCCAATGAGACTCCCCACTAGAGACCAAACGACACAGAAATTAACTATAGAGACCCCTGTACGGCCCTCAACAATGGGAAAATTCCAGATCATATAGGCAGCAATTAAAGATGGGTTAATATAAAATCATAATAGATAACAGGACTAAATTTAGTATATACGCCAGACGCGCGTTTCAAAGAGACAGGAGCAACATCCCCCTATAGAGTGACATAAATGATAAATGAATTTTATTTTTACAAACACTTTCAACAAATGCATTCGAATAGGCAGCGACCAAGCTATGGATGGCTGTAGGATTCCTTTCTGTTAAATCACAATTACTGAAACAGTGATTCGATTGAAACTACAAAAAAAGGTGATGATGATGTCGAATATACGAGTTCCTTCACAGAATAACACCAACATGTATCATCTAGAGGTCACCTCATGGTCTCAAGCACAGTTGATACTATGTATGTATATATATATATATATATATGATCATTTTTGGGCCAATTATATAGCATAATATAAAAGTGCAAGTATATTACGTCGACATAATGTGTCGTGATATTACCGTTGTTGTAATGTCAGGGATAACGTTGTAGAAACGTAATTTTATGTCACCACAACGTTAATGTATGATGTTGTAATAACGTGATATAAACGTTGTAATGTCAGGGATAACGTTGTAGAAACGTTATTTTACGTCACCAAAACGTTAATGTATGACGTTGTGACAACGTCGACATAACGTGATATAAACGTTGTTGTAATGTTAGGAATAACGTTGTAGAAACGTAATTTTACGTCAGCACAACGTTAATGTACGACGTTGTTACAACGTCAAGAAAACCATACACTTTTACGTAAAAACAACGTAATAACCTGACGTCAATGCGACGAAAACATGACATTGTCACGACGTAATTATGACGTTACATTGTTAGCTGAGGTATTATCATCTGTAATTAAAGAGATATCTATGTTATTATTGAAATATTGATAATAATACAAATCTATAATTAAAGCCGTGACGTGATCGTAAACATATATTACAGTGATAACAAATTTTTGGCAGAGGAAGGGTTATAAAATATCATTGACTACCGAGATCAGTATCCCTGTCTGCGGCATTAGGAGTATTGTCTGCAATTAGAGATATATTTGTGTTATTATTGAAATACTGATGATTTGTACAAATACAAAGGACAAGCGGTGACATGTTGTCAATAGCGACGACAGACTACTGTCAACAATCGAGACTTGTATTGAAATGTGTTGGTCTATAGTTGAAAGAAGGATGTTGGAACATGTGATCGCATACATATAATACATTGATAACACCTTCTGTGGAGGATTGCCTTCAGAGGTCCTACGCCAAATTGGGAAGCTCTTTTATAAAGGACTCTTCCCAGTTACTCGATCCCCGACTGAAGATTTATGAACATCAAAATGGTGCGCCGTTTTTCTTACAGACATTTCCCCCCATTTTACATTTTCTAAAGATAAATATCTTCGTACTGGAGATTTTGATCAATATTTTCTCACCTCTTGAATGTTTTATCATGATTATCGTCCAATTGAAACGTAAATCCTTTTTTCAGTAAATTCCTCTATACTGCTGTGTTTGATGAAACATTTGGTACGTATTTGGCTTTATACGTCAAGCCTTAACAAATATGTATTTCCGGTAATCCTAGATTGTGCCCCCGGCCCTAACATTTTTAAGGCATCGGCAAAACAAAATCCGGAATTTCCGCAGTTTCCGTCACCTTAGCATTTTAATGTATTTAAAACCGGCGTGGAGGCCAACGCCGATGCGAGTTCAGTATTTGCAATAAAAATTGCGAAATGTCCGCACTAAAAACCTACTGAAATGTTGGAGCATCGATGGACTTTGATGGAAGTTTTAGAGGAATAACACGGAGAGTCTATAAAAATTGAGTGCATTTTGAACGGTACCAGTGAGAAAGTTTACCAAGTAACACCAAATAAGAGAGTCGGCGACATTAAATACATTACAATGCATTTAGATTTCCAATGCACTTAAAGTGAAATCGACCAGGCCATCAATTTATTGAACCAGGCAGCTATCGTCGCTACAATTGATTGATTGTTGGTTGCTTAACGTCCAGTTCCAAATATTTCATGCATATTCAGGATGAGAACAAGTTCACAATCAATACAATAGGAATGTCTCGTCATAATAGAGGCCATTTGGGATAATGGTCTTTGAAATTTGGACAGCCACTGGAAAATAAGTGTAAATTGGATAGGGACAGACATCTTGCCTTGCAACTGGCCAGCTACGGGCCATCAAAGAGTTGTAGCAAGGGTTTTTAAAGTGCAAAGAGCATGGCACTCTCTTTACACGAGACATTGGATTTAACGTCCCCATCCTGAAAGCTTAATACATCCCGCACAGCAACACGGACGCCCCACTTCGGCAAGCGTTTTATTTCCGTTCGGGAGAAGACCAAGTGACCATATTTTACCCCCAGTAATGACGAGGCACTTGCGGGAGCATGCATTTGGGGATCATGTGTCCCCAATATTCGAGTCGAGTTTTGGAAGAGAGGTAATGCACAACCAGGGTTTCCATCAGTTCAGGGGCCATATGGTTATCCTGTTGGCCAGGTGGCTCACTGGCCAAGAAAACATAACCTACACAGAGTTTGTCTCCTGGTTGCAACAGAGAGCAGCCATTCCCAGATGTTGCAAGATCCAGGGCGTGGACATGCCTCCCATGAGAGCAGTTTGTATGGATATGAACTGGCAGAACATTGTCTACTGTCTTCATCCCATCACCAGCCCAGTAGTCGTCTTATATTGGAGGGTACCTTAGCCCAGCACACCGAGCTTGCGTCGCTCTAGACGAATACCAAGGTAACAATGGTCCCGCTTATGACCTTTTATGTCAGGCGAATTCCAGATTCTGCCAGATGGCAGAGCCCGTCGTGGCTCAGTCCACAACCAGGATGCCAGTGACGGAGACAAGCTCTAGCTCTGTGGATGTCACACCAGTGACACAGTCATTGCCCAAGAGGGAAGAGGAAGAGAGGGTCACTCCACCAGTGGAGGAGCCAGTAGCCGTGGCAACCAAGCCAGATGAATCCTTGGTGGTTCTAGTGTTTCACAACACTAGAAAGTTGGTTGCGGTAACATCTGTCGCTAGTGCTGTGGCCCAGGCTAGGGATGTGTTCGACCTGGAAGACCAGGAGGTCGTGCTCACCTACCTGGGAGTTGAGCTGACCAGATAAGTAAGGATGGAGTTGCTGCGAGCCATGGCAGAACTCAGCGTCACACGTAAATGAGCCATAAAGGAATGACGTGGATGAAATTCTGGACTCTAACTTTTGGTTGTACTCCCCAGGATTTGAAAACCAGGCCAGTGTATAAATTGTAAAATAGTAGATTAGTGTTGGACATTTTTAAATATCGCCATATTGAAGAACGGTATTGGTGTAAACATTGTTTTTATGGCCATGGTTTTCACATTTTGTTCCATGCTGGAACTGGTGCTTAATTTTTAAGGGGGATTTAGTAGAAAAGCAGGTAGTTCAGATTAATTGGAAATTCAAGGGGAGCTGAATGAACTGACAGAAATAGAGAGATCTTTGTAATTTTTTTATTATTTGTAGTAGATTAGTTTTTGTGTTTTTAAGAAATATGACAATTCTGAGTTGTAGCTCCGAGTAACGGACATGGAGAATTTTTTTTTTATTGTCTTAGGCAAATAGTTCAGTGATTTATTTTTAAAAAAATAAAATTTAAATAGAGACCCAATAGCCAGGGAACAGGGGGGTGGATTTTAGAAATAACCCATTCGTTGGTTAGGTAAATTAACTTAGTATTTTGAATTTAAGGCATAAGGGGCGTCTTCAGTTGTCAGGCCTTTGTCGGAACTTATAGTTCCTCCTTTTTAAGTGGAGGGGGTGTTGTATCTTTACCCTAAGCCCCGGGTTCTCCCTATTAGGAGTAGACAACTGATACCATTCTCCCTGCCAGGAGTAGACGATGGACACCAATGAGCCTCTGGTTGGATACAGCGGATGTCAGAGCCTGTGCACGCCTGCAGCGCCCTCTTGATCTTATGGTCAACTATACGTTAGACGTAATAACGAAGACACAGTAAACAACGCCCGAGTTATAGGTAATTACATAATACTTAAGCCTAAGTCCTTCTTATATGTATTAAGTCCATTATAGGTAATTACATAATACTTAAGCCTAAGTCCTTCTTATATGTATTAAGTCCATTATAGGTAATTACATAATACTTAAGCCTAAGTCCTTCTTATATGTATTAAGTCCATTATAGGTAATTACATAATACTTAAGCCCAAGTCCTTCTTATATGTATTAAGTCCATTATAGGTAATTACATAATACTTAAGCCTAAGTCCTTCTTATATGTATTAAGTCCATTATAGGTAATTACATGATACTTAAGCCTAAGTCCTTCTTATATGTATTAAGTCCAGGTCGGGTCCTTTCAAGGGAAATAGTCTTTCCCCAAGACGAACAGCACATTATTAATCCCGACATTCAAAAATTCGAAATAACAATTCCTGTAACCAGAAATGGTCATACCAGAAATCCCAGGGTCTCATTAAAGGTCCTATCCCCCCTCTACACATAGCCAGCAAACTTAAGAAATGCATTGCAATTCATATAATTTTTCAGATTCTTGAAACAACAGAAGAATTAAAGGAATATAGTGTTGACTTAGTCAAAGGTTTTAAAGAGCCAGAAGTAAGAACAATTGGTGAGGGAAAACTGTTGGAAATAGGTACTAGGCTAACTATTTCTAATGTACAGATCAAAAAGGTATGTTTAATCTTGAAATATCAAATATTCAATTAAAATGTTTGTGGGAGGGTAGCAAGGAACTTTCAAATATCCTTACAACCAAGAACCATTTCGTAGATTATTTCGAATAATGGTAATGCATCCATACTGAAACTAGAGGCTCTAAAGAGCATGTGTCACTCATCTTGGTATATGTGCTGTTAATAATTTGCTGCCCCTGAATTGAAATTTCAAGGAAATTTTGCTGGTTTGGTTATTATCATGAATATTATTATATATACAGATAAATTGTATACAGCAATAATGTTCAGCAAAGTAAGATTTACAAATAAGTCAACATGACCAAAATGGCCCACAATCATCATCTAGTGAAAAAAAATGTGTCTGTTGACTCGGCCAACCAACCGAAATGTCTGCCATGGCTAAAAATAAAACAGGGGTAAAATGCAGCTTTTGTCTTAAAAAAACAAAGCATTTACAGCAAGTCAGTCAAGAGGTGAAATTGCTTATCAGGTAAAGATCTATCTGACCTGGAATTTTCAGATGAATCCGATAACCGGTTGTTAGGTTTTTAGGAGGAAATTTTGCCGTTTTTTCGTTATTATCTTGATTATTATTATGGATATCCATCTTAGTTGGCCAGGTCACCGGACACATTTTTTTAAACAAAATGCCCAATTGGTAAAATTTGACCCAGTAGTTTCAGAGGAGATTTTTGTAAGAACGGACGCTAGACGAAGATGGACACCATGTGATGAGAGAAGCTAAACTAAAAACAAATACACCTATTATTATTGAGAATTACCCACTGGGGTCGGTGTTTACATTTGAGTCTAGAAGTAAAATTGGTTATATGTTTTATGCAGAATACCTAGTAGTTCAGTAAACGAAAATATATAAAGTCAAGAAAATGTAGGAATATTTATTTCATCTTATCTCCCCTTTTCTCAATTGTTGCACATTCCATTAAATATGTAGTAAAATTTACAAAATAATTAATTGATATAAGAACTGCCGCAAATATTGTTAACCATTTATATTAAAGTTTCTGCTCTCTAAATTAAATTACAAAAACATGGTTTAATATGAATTTTGACGCCCACGAAACTTTTTATAACGCCGGAAAAGGAAAGGTACACAAATTCCGCATCCAAGTTTCTTTTTCATCATCTGAATGTTTTATTGGAATTATTTGAAAAGATAAACAAAATGATTGTACAAAAATTGAAAAGTGCAGGTGCTTATCCTCATAGAAGCTAATATTTTTAAATATGTAACGATTCAAAAAAGCCTCAACTATTAGAAAAGTGCTGCCACTGTTAAAGATTGACAATGCATATAAAAATACTTCAGATGAAGCCTATTAGGTACTGTTAGATACAATTTTCAATTACGAAAAACAAGGCAAGTGGCAGCATTTTCCTTTAAATATAGTTCAGATCATTTGCATTGGTTGTTCATATAGTATCGAAAGATATCATCTTGCACCTGCACTTTGCATTGGTTGTTCATACATTTTTAATATTGATGGAAGATATGTTAAGAACTTGGTGTCACGTGACTACTTTCACTTTAAGAAATTTTAAAATTGGTTTCAATTGATTTGATTATTATTGTACATTGATAAACAGAAAGATTGATTGATTGTTGGTTGCTTAACGTCCAGTGGCAAATATTTCATGCATATTCAGGACGAGAACAAGTTCACAATAAATACAATAGGTAGGTCTGGTCATAAAAGAGGCAATTCGGGATGATGGTCGGGGAAATTTGAACTGCCACTGGAAAATGAGGGTATATTGGATAGGGACCGATATTTTGCATTGTAACAGGCCACCTACGGACCCCTCAAAGAGTTGTTGCAAGGGTTCTTAACGTGCAAAAAGCGTGGCACTCTCTTTACACGAGACATCGGATTTAACGCCAAACGGACGCCCCACTTCGGCAAGCGTTTTACTGCCAGTCGGGAGAAGACGAAGTGATAATATTTCTATACACCAGTCACCCTTGGGGGATTAACAGAAAGAAAAATAACCGTCTAAATTGTTGAAACGGTTAATATTAAATTCACATGTTTATGGATGCAATATTATAGTTGTTTTTTTACCAAAAAGTGCCTTAGTACCGCGGAGAATGAAAAATGAAGCTCCTGATTTGGCATAGAGGGGTTTTTGTTAACATTCGAGTCTTTGATAAGAATGTTTTGAAGATAACAAAATTATTGGGAATAATACTATTGTACAAAAAAGATTGTTATCGTTTATCTATCTTTTGGCGTCTTTAAGCATTTCAACAATCATGGCTGTTTCCACAGATTTTGCTGAGCAACACGTATTTTTACGACAGTTGTGTTTTGTTGGTAACCGTTTTTTTTCGATTTTGCAACATCCTATTTTCTACATCTTTATATCTAGCACTGTAGCTAACCTTTTTTTCCAATCTTTCTCCCAATCACTGAAGCTGTTCCTACAAACAGTTTTCAATTAAATATTCTTTTTATGTTACTGGATTTGATAAATCACATGTCACAACACTATCATGCCAAAAAAAATCGAGCCCCTCAAATATTATTGCTATTTACACATGATTGTACCTTTTTTCATAAAAATAATTGATCGCAAGAGTAATTATGTATTTTGTAACCCTATTCATTTTTATACGCCCGTTTATTATTTTTTGCTGGTAGGAAATATGCATTCAAAATATTCTTTCGAACCATTTTTTTACAACAAACATCAACATATCTGGCGTATATACAACATTTAGTTATCTATGATAAGTTTATTTTCATACACTTTTACAATTAGGCTATGGCCTATTAAAAAACTAAACCTGGGACTTTTAGCAAATACCATACTGAGGACAGATAAATAAAAAAAAAAAACAGAGAGAATGAAGAAGACTAGACTGATAAAAGAGTTCACCAGAATTGGTGGAAAGTTACAAACACATGATAAAGAACATGTGGAGTGTCTTTTTATTTTTAAAAACAAAAACTTCAAACAGGTTTAAAAATGTGGGCTTTGGAGATGCGTGTGACAATTTTGAGAATGGCTTGCAATACCAAACATATTTCCAAACGCCTTAAATTTTTATTTTTAAAAACAAAAACTTCAAACAGGTTTAAAAATGTGGGCTTTGGAGATGCGTGTGACAATTTTGAGAATGGCTTGCAATACCAAACATATTTCCAAACGCCTTAAATGTACTTTTCCGGAACAGAGTTACTTTCCAAACACAAATGAAGTAGACAAAGAAATTGAACAGCTGACACCAAATAAGTATTCATTTGGGTTTATTGCCACACAACATCTAGCAGTAGCAACACGAATTTCTGTGACTTGCAGAAGAAAAGAATCAATGCAATGGAAATAAATGATTCAGAAACAGTAAACATTAAAAGATCAGACCTTTCACAAGTATTGGAAGAGTAAATTAGTACAAAGTAAATAATATGTAGCAGCATTGAACGGAAGCTTGAATTTCATTAAGATTCTATAATTTTTATAACCAGTGTGTACATTTTTGATATTATCTTTCTTTGTATAAAGTATGATATGCTAATGTTATTTTGTAATATTTACAGAAAAAGTGAATTGTTTAGCCAGAAGGCCAGAGGAAGAGGAGCGAGGGAGACAACAATTCAAAGAGCAAGTTTATGGGACCTCTTTATCATAAAGAAAATTGATAATATAAATTATAAAAAAGAAGATGTGGTATGATTGCCAATGAGACAATTGTCCAACAGAGACCAAAATGACAGACATTAACAACTTCAGGTCACTGTACGGTCTTCAACAATGAGCAAAGCCTATACCACATAGTCAGCCTTTAAAGTCACTGTAATGACAATGGAAAACAATTCAAACGAGAAAACCAACAGCCCTAATTAGATTAAAATACTGAACGAAAAACATAAATGTAACACACAAAAGTACGAAGTTGAAGAGCTTTGAGGACCAAAATTCCTAAAAGTGTTGCCAAATACAGCCCAGGTAATATATGCCTGATGTAGAAGAGCCTTAGTATTTCTATAAACGTGTAAATTTATAACTATAACCATCAGTGACGCTCGAATCCAAAAAAGTACAAAGTTGAAGAGCTTATGTTGCCTATTACATAGAACGTCATCCTAAAAATAAAAATAAAAAACGAAATTGCGGCGGGGTTAAACATGTTTATTAGATCTCAAACCTCCCCCTATATGTCTAGCCAATGTAGAAGAGTAAACGCATAACAATATGTGATTCAATCTGGTTAAGGGCCAACCTGACCAGAATCGTACTTTTAAGTTATTTATCATAAATAATCTGATGTCGGATATAGATTTCAGACTGCTCCAAGAACAACGACGGATCAAACATCGTTGCAAATGTCAACCATGACCGACGAAAAAAGGGTTCAGAATTTTTAAAGTCAAATTATGGGCCGGTTACCAGGAAGATGTGGTCACCATCATGTAACGGTTTACAACGTATCCCCTCAGTTCCATGGTGGTGGAACTGTGGCAAGGGGTGGTTCAATTCAATGCCACTCTGGACACCTGCATAAATGTACATATTTAGCATGATCTATAATATACTTTTGACAAAAGTTAGGTTCCAATGGATATAGTATATAGTCAACAGGCTGGTGAAATATTAAATACGCGCTGATGTTAGTCGTATAATGTCCATCTACTCTCCGCATACTATATATTCATCACCTACTGGAAATGTATCGCCCTCTTTGCAACATTTGATTGTAAAATATTTTTAAATTCCAATTAAGATATTTTTTAAATAAAAAAAATAAACAAAAATTAAGTGTATGCATGCTCAATTTTGTACCTTACGTTTTTTTTACTTAACGAATTTTTGTTGTTAAATACCCCTTTTCGTTAGGTATAACATTCAAGTCATCTTATTCATGTTTATTAATTTTAGAAATTACAAGAAGACCCTCAAGTAGATGGGATAACAATAGAGGGAGTAGATTTTGCAGAGTAAGTAACATGTAGTATAAATATAAACTACTGTCAAGTTCATCTACAAATTGTACTTCAGGTTGTATTGATGTTCAAATAAAATGAATTGGAACTTACTTTACCAAAACTTGGCATAATGTTTTCTTAAATCCTTGAGGAATCAGTCACCAGATATCAAAAATATTAACAGAAAATTGTTTCGCCGTTATTTTTTATCAGATAAAATACAAAAAAAAAACGTGTGGAAATTCCTTCAGAAATGTCAATTACTAAAATTAGAGATCAAGCACACATACTGAATGATATTCTATGTTTTTAAAAAATATCTATTATTTTCTTATGTACAAATTTGATATTTCAGAAAACTGGTACTCACATCAGAGGGCGAATTCCCCATTAATAATGATATTCCAGAACAGGCTTTTCAAGCAAGAAGGGTTACACTGGTAGTAAAATATGGAAAAATTTCACAACCTAGAAAAGGAGTAAAGATAACAACAACACATAGGAAAGCTGTTCTTTTTCCAATCTCCTTGAATAAGGTTGATGAATATGCCATATTCCTTCTAATTACAGCTTATTTTGGAAGTCATTGAATGCTCCATTCCTTAACTAGATAAAATGAATTATATAATTTTTTTATTATTATTTACTTGGCTATTTAGATACAATGTACGAATAGTGCTTAAACATTTGGCATATATCTTCATCGGACTACTAACACAAAGGTTCCTGGTTCGATTCCCGTTTGGGATGAAAATTTCAGGAACTAAATTTTCGGCTCTCCCTTGACACCATCTGCGAGTATGGTCTTGAGGAAACGATGATAGTCCGTCGGAAGGGGACAATAAATGGCTGACCCGTGTTAAGAGAGAGCCATATCTCTTGCACGTTAAAGACACCCTTGTAGATTTCGAAAAAGAGTAGGCTAATGCCGCTACAAGGCAGCACTCGCACCCGCAAAGTGGAAAGGGATTAATATAAGTTGCAAAACTTGTTTCCCAATCCACTATAAATAAATATGTTTAAGGTGGTACCCAACACCTGAGCTAAAATTAATTTGGCTCGTTTAATTTTCTTAAAATTTTGACAAAGTATTTACTATGAGTGTCTGACAAAAATATAAAAATTTCAAAAAATTTGAACCAACCGTTTAATCAGAAAAATTACACATGTTATATAGCAGTTTGACAAAAACTTAATTTGATCATTGAGAAGCTTAATATTCCTTTAACAACACCACGTCATTAAAACGTTCTACTGATTTTACAGAGTTATCTCCCTGTAGTGTTAGGTACCACCTTAAACTATATATCGTCTCTGTGTACAACTAGAACAAGGTGTGGTCCACATCTCTGAATCTCAATCAGAATTACTCATGCTAAATTTTAGACCCGCGATGTTGATGTTGAAGTTTACAGCATTATTTTGGAAAAACCTATCATGAATGAAGCAGACATTTGAGTCAGTGCTTGGTGGAATTAGATACGGTTGTCTCTATGAGACAACTTTTGAAAATTTCGGTGTTTAATTGTTCCTGTGGTCTTTTATTTTTATTGTATGGTTTATGGTAAATGTATAGTCAAAAAAGGTTTGAGACTGATATTGCTGATCACTTTGTTCATTTTGAGACACTTTCTATTATTATCCGTTTATTCATTTACTCTATTCGTGAATAGCGTGCTTTGCAACTGAACTGACAAATACTAGGTTTGTTTTATTCATAATTTCATAAAAATAAAAGATATGGTATGATTGCCACAGAAACATGTTTTTCCACCAGACATTAAATGATGATGAAGTAAGCAAGTATAATTCATAGTACAGTCTTCAACATTTAGGAAAACCAATACCGCACAGCAGATACAGAAATAAAATTGAGAAAAGTGGGGTGGGGTCTGTGAAATAACTGGTTTAACTTTTTGATATCCTACATTGAACTTTTTATGTTGTCCCTTAAGATTACAAACATTTTGATTGTATTCAATTATTAGAATAGAAATAATTCCTGAAAGCTTTCAATTTGCTATAAATACACACATGGCCTGGCTTGAGTTGGCTTTTTTTATGCTTATGATGTATTTTTAACATGATGGCCTGGGACATGTGAAAATTAAGAACAAACCTCAACTTCTATGTGGTTCTTTAAATAAACAATAGAAGTGGTGCCAAAGAGCAGATTTTTTTGGAACTATACTTTAACTGGTTGCAATTGAATACTTACCTTTACACCTTTTTTATATTTGAAATTTCTTTCAGATTGATTATTGTATAAATCATACAAGATAAACATACATATAAAACTTGCATTGTTTATTTATTGTAAAATAGATTCCATTAGAGCTGGAACCTTCAGAGGGTGCAGAAAACCCCTACAAGGGGTTGCGGCTGACCAATACAATTATGAGGCCTTGATCCATCAAAGAAAAGTTGTGGAGGGAGAAGGCCTCCATGACCAATGGTTTCTCTGTTGGGGACAAGATTGTGGTCAAGAATTTGAAGGTCATGGAGTTTAGAGGGTCAATCTTCCTAAACTCAATGTCGGATACAAAGATAATGGTGAGCTGGATTATTTTCAAGATCTTCATTCCTATGAAATATAAAAACAACTTAAAAAGTTTTATCTTTTAAAATAACCATAACTTTCACTTTAAAATTTTACTAAAATTTGTCCGTTTATAAATTTATAAATTATTAAGAAACTAAGGTTTCAACTCCCTGAGGCAAAGTTGGCTTTAGATGAATTTGGCTATTTATTTTAGGTATTTTTGACATACAGCTCTTCAACGGTTTCGGTACTTATACATCTTCGGATTTTAAATGTTTGGCTTTGAGCGTTCCTAATAAAGGTAAATCCAGAAAAACGCTTCGGACGCAAGAAATTAATAACGTGTTGTTTTCAATATAAAACCAATTAAATATATTTAAAAAAAAAACAAATAAATATTAACTGATGTTTCATATGATAAATATGTCAAATATACTACTTGTATTGTACCACATGTTTAAAAATCCAATCTATTAAGGGACGACATCAAAAGATCAATGTAAGATAAAAAAAAACTTAATTCAAATAGTTTGGGGGTTGAACTGCTTCAAGATTTGGTTATCCGACATTGATTTTTACATATATCCATATGGGTCAATCAATTTTTCCCAAACTTAGTTAATAGGGGGATAGGGGGGTCAGTGAAAAAACTATTTGAATTAAGTTTTTTATCCTCCATTGAACTTTTGATGTCGTCCCTAATATATATACTAAAACACATTAATTTTTAGTAACAGTTGGAATTATTATACGCAATGTATACTGGATCTCTATTTTTAATTTTAAAGTAACTATTAAAAAAAAAAAGAAAAACAACCTCGAAGATCAAGACAGAAAAAATATTTTCCATTCAACTTGCAATTTTACAATTGTATAAAAGTTTATCTGCTGATACTTGTATAAACCACATACCATTGTTTTTTGTCAATCCAATTTAAATTATATTGCAGAATGACAGAGTTTGAAGAAACAATAGAGGGACTTATAATTGGTGCATCCTTCATTAGGTAATTAATACATTAAACCAAACCCTTTCATGTCTTTTAAGACTGAAACAGAAAATAAGAAATGGTGAAATGAACTTGGAAGCAAATATTTTGCAATGTACTGGACATCTAAATGAAGCTATGTACAAAAAAAAAAGAAAACATGCAAGAAGTCTTACTTTTTTTCAGTGAAGAACTGTCTATATATAAAGAGGACGTGGGGTGTTTTGCGAAACCCAAGATTTGATGAGAAACATCTTCCCAACCTTTTTGTTTGGACAATCAGATGTACCGTTAACAACGGGGAACTGACCTACAATGTGGGGCAAAATTGGTTTGCTCGTAAGTCTTACATATTAAGGTTGTACTATCCACATTTTAGTTCCTTAGAATTTTTAAAAAAGGAAGGTCTCAGATTCATACAAGAAATAAATCTGAAGTTGACAAAGTTTTGTAAGTTTTCAAAAGACACAAGTTAACATAGTGTCTGATAACACAGATAATGAGGCCCTAGTGTGGTGTCAGCAGTGTCAACATTGACCTTCAATGGGTTACTTTTATAAACTGTTACTTGGATAGAGGGTTGTTTATTGGCACTCTAAACCACATCTTTCTATATTTATTGAACATGAATGACATACTCCTATTTATGAATGAAAGTTACAATATTACAGGTGGATTTTCTATTAAATTTTCACATGTTAAGCAATGAGTCAACACAAGGGTACATAATCCTTAAGGTTAGTGATCATTTATGTGGCCTGTAAATTACGAAATTCTCATACTGCAATAATATTAAAACAGCCAAGATAATGAAAAATAGAAATAGACCATTAGGTACATTTATCACAGGAAAAATTTGTGAAAAGTATAATATTATTTTTAAATTATTGCAATATGTAGAAACAAGAATGTGTCCATAGTACACGGATGCCCCATTCGCACTATAACTTTCCATGTTCAGTGGACCGTGAAATTGGGGCCAATACTTTAATTTGGAATTAAATTCAGAAAGATCATATCATAGGGAACATGCATACAAAATTTCAAGTTGATTGAACTTTAACTTCATCAAAAACTACCTTGACCAAAAACTTGAACCTGAGCTTCGCACTATCATTTTCTATGTTCAGTGGACCATGAAATTGGGGTCAAAACTACAATTTGGCATTAAATTAGAAAGATCATATCATGGGGAACATTTGTAGTAAGTTTCAAGTTGATTGAAATTCAACTTCATCAAAAACTACCTTGACTAAAAACTTTAACCGGAGCAAACTTTAACCTGAGCAGGATGAACGGAGGCACAGACCAGAAAACATAATGCCCCTCTACTATCGTAGGTGGGGCATAAAAAAACATGGAGAAAATAAACCCAAGGTTAAAGTAGAAATTCCATACAGTTTAATACAGGGTATTCTCTCCTTCTATGTCCAGCTACCGTTTATTATTTACAAAAAGTCCAATAAAACAACATTTAAATTCCAAACACCACGTGCGAAGCCACTCAAGTCGAGCACACCTTCTTGAATAGGTCCAGATATACATTTCTTTAAACCAATAAATTTGTTTTAAGAAAATCATTGCTAACACTGTATGCAATAAGCCTATATATATCGCGCATCGCATAGCCTTACATGAGAGTACAAGGCGAAGGTTTGGGTTTTCTATTACACTACCATATCTGGCATTGAATCAACACAAGGGTACATGAGATTAAGACATTCAACTAACAAGTGATAGTTCACAATTGACATATCTATACAACTAACAAGCTGACCATGTGAAAACAACAAACGAATAACAACAGTGGTTTTCATAGAATTTAACAGACACATTTGATTAATAAACATGCTCCTATTTCAAGGTTATGTGTAAAAAGTGAAATTTTCAACCACTACAATGCTGTAGGTTTTCGAAATTAAAGAACCGGTTTTATGATTCGGAATCTTGAATAACATACAATTTTATGTGGTCACGAATTTTAATATCTTGTTAAGTTTCTGCTCTTACAACTGTTAAATGTCCATGCAAAACTCATCTCCTATTGAAAGTAAATTCATTGGTATAATTGTACTCTGAAGAGTATCTGGCTTACCGTCATAAATGACAGATCAGTTTTCAGTGAAAGGAAAATCGTAAAAATACTGAACTCAGAGGAAAATAAAATCGGAAAGTCCCTAAGGCAGCAACCATTTGATTTTCTCGTGCAAAATGGTCTAAATACAAGTTTTTAGTCATGAATGAACATGATGAAGGTTTTAGCAAAAAAAAGTAAAAGTTTGATAGATCTGAAAAAATTTAACATAATAAAGTCATCAATATCTATTTTAACTAAATATTAAACAATTTTGCAGCATCAGAAATTTTTTGGATAAAAACAAGCATTCTGTGAGTAATACATGACAATACGTAGTCCCCAACCCGTTACAAATTCATTGTAATGGAACATAATTTTAACTTGATCTATAATTTGTCATGGTGTAAACTACATAAAAATATCGAGACAAAATCTTCAAGCAAAACAAAAAAAAACTTGTTGAATTCTGACTATCTAAGCGAATTTCCTGTGTCCAAAGACCACAACTCTGCACACAAATATCAGACTGGAACAAAACTGAATCATTAAATACCAAAGAAAAGGAAAAACATTCAAAATGTCATTTTGTCTTTAAAAAAATGAGTTATTTCCGTTTGAACAGAAATCTTCTAATGAATAAGTATTTCATCAAAAATTTAATTCTAGAGAAAGGGCTTCAACTGAACAAAGAGAAAAGCTTAAAGCGTGAATAATGAATTCGACCTGTAACTTGTCATGATAAATCAATAAACCAAATATCAAATCAAAATCTACAAGCACAAAAAGTCTTGATATGCCGAAATGACAGATAGACAGACTGACAGACCGACAAACGCAGTGCAAACCTAAGTCCACTTAGACGTTGGCCGTTAGGGGACTTAAAATCAAAATCTCAAAGTATCAACAAACAGGAAAGAGATGTTCTTTGGAAAGGAACATTCAAGATAATTTTGGAAAAGCTTTCGATTTTTGAAGAAGTAGGGTCACCTCAAATGTCTTTCTTTTATCTTTATTTAATCTGAGATATAAATCAAAAACTTTTATATGGCACATTATATATGCACATATAAACTTTTTTCGTAGATGAAAAAAAATGGCCACATTTTTTACATACGCTCTAATAGACACAGATTTCGAATCTAGACACTCAATCAGTGATTGCCCCTATACTTGGTTGCATTCCAATCAAAAGTTTCAAAGAGGAAGATTTTTTGAAGTACAAGTATGTTCACAACTCTGTTTCATATAACAAGCTTTTTAATAGACTGTCATCAATTGAAAGTATGTGAAAAGCAGGTGCTCCGCAGAGCGCAGCTTTATACAACCGCAGTGGTTGAACCCTGAACAGTTGGGGCAAACTAAAGTTGATCACAATGTTCAAGCTTGATGCTGTCTGAATTTGGATTGTGATTACATTTTTGACAAAATAAAGGTTTTTGTTACAAAATAAATGTGGTCAAAGATCAACAAATATATATCACAATACTGTGCAATTGAAGATTACTTCTTGAAAATTTTCTAAATTTGAAATTTGAAAAATTTTGAATTTTTTTTTTTTTTTTATCTTAACTCCTAAATACCCAAAGATTTTGAAAATATATATAATGTTGCCCAGTTATAACTACCAATTTGGACGAAATTTGGGATTTTGCATGGTTTTATGGCAGACTGGCTCTTAAGAAATAAGGAATAAATAATAAATATTTGTTTATATTCCCCAAGTGCCTGTGGTTAATTCCTGATATTTGTGTAGTTACATGGTACCAGGATTGTCATGTGCATATACTTAATGATAGTTTATAACTATTTTTGGCATTATATACGTCAAGTGACGGGGATTCACTAATGAGCAGACATTAAATCCCAACTTTACTGCTGATTAGTCGTCCTTTTGACATTTTTATATAAACTAGAACGGTGGTTAAAAAACTACCACATCGAGAACACTGATAGCTATCAGGATCGTTGTGCACCTTCAAATGTTCCTTCAGGTAGCGTTGACATTTGAACTGTTTGGCACATGTATCACAGGACAAAGGTTTGCCTTGTTTTCCACAGTGCTTCACATGTCGGCGAAGAATGGCTTGAAATGGGTATCATTTATCGCGTTTTGAGCATTCATAGGGCTTATTATTTTCATGTTTGTGTCTATGGCCATCATAGTCATTTTTGTAGTTAAATCCGAGGTCATGTGTGTCAAAGGTAAGTGTTTTGCATGTTAAAATGTTGGCATGTTTTATAAAAGGGGGATTTTCTTTTATGTTTTTAAGGAAGGGGTGTAAAACAATATAGTGAAATATGATTGGGGATCAAGATCTTTTTTGGTGCTTCATTTCAGAATGACCAGCCCAACCCTCCCAGGTAAATACTGATAAGTCCCCAAGTCAGATACAATTCGATGCAAGTGTCATCTCCCTTCTTGCACTTAACAGAAAATAAATGGAGTAAACAAGATGTGTTTTTAAATTCATTAACAGATGAATTTAAGATGATATTTTCTTTTTCAAGAGAGACAATACGAGCAGCAAGTTTGTCATTGTAGGTTTAAGTATGGTAGTGATAGTATCTTGCAACATTTTGAAATTGTTGTTTGCTTCTATAGATTGATTGTAATAATGCTCCATCAATTGAAATTTCGATTTGAATAAATCAGATTGCTGCGTACAAATTTTGTCAAGCGTACAAATTTTGTCAAGCGCCAATGTTAAACTGGCCTCCATCCTACTAAACATCTGGTCGGGTTGAAAATGTGCAACATTCATATCGGACTGACTTATATCGTTTGTTTCATGCACCTGACCTGATTTGTCTTTGGAAACTGTCATGTTGTTATATGATGCTAAATCTTTGTTATTATTTCAATCAATGCTGATATTTGTTTAATATTTGTTTGTTCACTTAAGTTAGTTGCACTTCCATTCTGGGTTGTGTTTATTTTACATGACCCAGATTCGTTATTTCAAAGTAATATTTTTCCATGGACACAATTTCATATGAAAATATTTCCTTAGGTGTGAAAAAGTGTCCATATATTAACCTGTCCCGGGGTATTTTATCTCTGTATAGTGTGTTCACCAGGACAGTTTTTGATATGATTAAAGTAATAAATGATATATATTGCCTTGTAGACTATACGTATTGTAACCTTTTATACATTTTCACTTTGACAAAGAGTTCGTTCATTGGTACTCCTACCATCCTTATCTTCTGATTTATAGTTTTATATGTACATGTAAATATATATAATGATTTAAGTTCGAACAAGTAACAGATACCTTTTAGTAATATTTTTATAAGGACATCATATTTCATACCGGTAACTGTTAATATATAAAACAGAGAATAAATATTTATACAACCAAACTCTGGTTGACTTTATTTAACGAAACAAAATGAATGTCAGTACACAGTCCATCGTGTTTCTAAGAATTGAGTGATCCAATGTTGTTGGAACTTTAACATAATGAGGACCCCCATTTGAAGTTGTGCATCTGACTCTTGAATATTGTTAAATGGCCGCCGTTTCCATGAAAACTGCTAAAAAGTGAATTTTTTTCAAAATTCTAAATCTTTCATTATAATACCTAGCTGGATGAAACTTTATGGAAATGTTCCTTTGTATGTCTAGTTGTCAAGACAATATTAAATCATTTAATATAATAAAATAAAATGCATCTTTTTGTTGACTCTCTACTGCTAAGCTTGTATTGGTTCCTAACGGTTCTTTATGAAGTGCATTGAAAATCCTTTCAACCCAATTATAGCATTTCAGAACACAAACTTACAGAGACAAAATCGTAATTATGGTGATTTCTGTTCTTTCTATAATGAAAAAAAACCATCGCAAGTTATAGGATTGCTAACTGTTGTGTTTGTATTTCAAACCAAAATTTATCATAACTAAATAAGAAAGGTGTGATATCCATTGAACACTTAGACACTACTATCACCCTCCTGACATGAGCCGAAAACAAAAAAATCATTATCATAAACATTCGTATTCACTTCATGGAACCCGGAGCTTTCCTTGTTTTTCTCTGATCTTCCCCATTCTCTCTGAAAAGGCTATTTGTCTTGTTCGACCCCTATATGGTTTCTGATAGAATACTTATAGGCATAGATCTCATTAACCTTATTTGGAATTTCGGATTCTCAATGCACCTCAACTTTGTACTTGTTTGGCTTTATAAATATTTTGTTATGGGCGTCAATGATGAGTCTTATGTAGACGAAACGCGCGTCTAGCGTACTAAATTATAATTCTGGTACAAATGATAAATATTATAGAATTTTTATTCATTGTTACTATTCATTTTGAGAAAAAGATGCAACAACCTCCACGACCCTTGTTCATTATGAATCCTTAAGTACATGATGAAACAATACAGATGGATGCGCTCCTAACCTGTACAGCAAGTAAACTTGATAACCAGGCATTTGGACTGGTCAAAGTTAACCTGTGACCGGATTTAGGACTCCTCTGACCAGTCCTAGGACCAAAATCTAGTTAAACTATTCATACCGGAAATGTTGGAGTTAGTAGTAGTCGATATATGTTTCTGGACAACTCCTAAAGCGAACAATAGTCCTATTATTTTGGTCCCGTTTTAAACTTAATTTAAGCACAACACTATATGCACCTGTAGGGGTACCATTTGTCTCTCCTAGTCGCAATTATTTCTCTAAAAAAATGTCCTACATAAAGCCTTTCAACTGTTATAATACAGATATCACAGGTGGAGTGCTTGGGGATCACTTTGTCTAGTTTTACTATTATCTTGAAACTGAAATTGCAAGAGAGAAACGTTAATGAGGCTTTAGCATGCAAATTCCTGTTCATAGATTTAAATCAGATCATCATATTTCATTTATGATATACTAAAATGAATGCCTCATACTGACTTGAAGATGAAGGACAACAATAACAACTTTCAATATTTGGGTTTTACCATGTATGCTACAACTAAAAATTAGAAAGCTTCAGGCAGTATAGTAAATTATTCTCTTCGTAACAACTGACAAACCTTGACAAAAAAATGTTTTCATTGCAATCTGTTTGGTTTTCTGTAAAGTTGCAAAGTATTAACCAACACCAAGTGGATATTTGAGAGATTTGGAAATCATTTTCAGTTATTGAAACATGTTATCTATCCTCCCGGTATTTATACCTGGTTTACATTTCTAAAAATAACCTGGTTTGGGAAATCCCCAAATATGAGTAATGCATTCTGTGCAAAAAAAAAACAATGATTTATTGTTATAAATATTTGGCATCTTCTTTTTATATATAAAAAATAATAAAAAAATGTATTTATTTCAATTTACCATAAATCTTTATAATTCATATACCGCAGAAAATAAAATTATAGATAAAAAAAGAGAGGATGTATGTACTAGTTGTATCAGCTTTTCTGGTATATTTTAGACAAGTCACAATGTTATTACATGAACTAACCACAGAGATGACTTCCAAAGACTGCTGAGGATCATATAACCCAGTTCCGAAATAAGCAGTTATGGCTTAAGGGGATTTTTTAATATAAAATTGCTAGATGACGTATGCTTGATAGCTGAAATGACCTGTATCCACCAACGTTCAAATACAGTTGGTGAAAGCAATTATTAGTACCTTCAACAATGAAAAAACAACTATATTGTAAAGTCGGCTTTGAAAGCCTCAATGTGAAAAAAAACAATATATGTCTGTTTTTATGTTAGATTTGAAAAATTTATTAATCATATTATATATTTACCTGTATGATTATAATATATTTTTGTGGGCAGAGTCAACAAAATGAAACTTTCTGTTGCACCCTTCTTTCCCTTTTCAGTATTGACATTCAATTTTATTAATTTCCTCATTTGTAGAAAAAACGTAGTTGATTGCCAGTTTTTAAAGTAAACCAAAACAACACAGAGAAGGAAGGTAGTTTTTATTATTTCGATGTGGAAAACATTGTCAACAGAATTATATCCTCTGAATCATCACTTTCAACGATGACATTTGTGCCGATTAGTCCATTTAATGGAGAAATGTCTGAAGTTTGTCATTCCCAACTTTATAAACAGTCGCAGCTATTCAGTGTAATACAATCACTTACAACAGGTTCTATAATCTACAGGATAAACGACTTTATTAAATTTTCAGCAGAAAGAAAAACACGCATTGGAAAGATTTATAGTTTTTGTTTTAATACTGGAAAGAATACTGTTATTGATGTAAAACTATATTTGAGGGGATTAGAAGTTAGGAGTCATTATTCCTATACCTCCATAACATCGAAAAAAGATCAGATTGTCCTGACAGATGTAATATATACTGTTGAAAAAGAACTTTTGATTAAAAAGATAACCTGTCCGCCAGAAATCAGTGTGATGTACTTTTTATTAAAACATGAGTACATATGTTTCAAAATTTGTTTCCGTTGTAGAATTTTAGTTTGCCTAAACTAAATGACTCTTGTACACAGCGCATATTACCACAAAACAATGATCAAGTTAACATTTGGATGTGGTCTCTTTTAACTGTGCATGAATAAATAAAACTGCCCCTTTATAACGTTATATGCAAGTGGGGTATCATATTCTTATTTTGTTTGTTTATAAATGTTTGAGTCAAATCTTCAATTTGCTTTAATGTGTCATTACAGATAGACTTTGGAATGCTGTTTCTAATACAATTAGTGATAGTTAGTTGGTTATCAGGAACACAAATGTCATTGCGAAAATGTGACCCAAGAAAGGTTTCACAAAATTTATTATTTCACGTTCTTATGTTTACGATAAGCAATCATAGGTGGTCTGGGAAATAAATTCTTAGCAGTTATATCATTTTCTATTAACTGCCAATGAGGATTTACGGCCTTGGTCAAAAATTACTTCTGCTCATCATTTCTTGATTGTAACTCCTTAACAGCCTTTTTTCTTTTCGTATATATCTGGACTTTTAATTTTTTTCCCCATATTTTGAGGTTTTATTCTGAATAATACACACATTCTACTAAATCAAATGATAGATTCAACCCCCCTTTTTATAATTTACATTTTCTTTATAATTTTCTGTTAACGAATAACGAATTATATTTATTTAACAAATCACAAAGTTGTAATAAACTATGATTTTTGTCCCACATTCAATGGTAGATATCCTTTTACTACTTCAAAATGATATAGAGATTGATGTTTACAAAAGATTTGAAAACATATATATTAAATGATAAACAGCTTTTGATATCGTTTTTATTAATAATGCCGTCCATATATTTCTACAAAGTTCAATAGATTAATCAACCAATTGAAAGCTTTGTTTCAAATTGCATTAAGATTGATGTCCAAAATGGCGTATTGCAAGTCGACAAATGTTCTGAAACAGAGAAAATATGCAGAAATTAACGAAATGTTATGATAAACATGATAAATGATATGATATATACACTTCCGGTTATAAAGGTAATTTATCCTGAGGTTTCTGCAAAAGAATAAGTAATGCCACAACAAAAAACTTAAAGTAAAGACAAGCTTGCATTAAAAAAACCTACCACAACAGTTGACATAATGCGCTGTTCCACAAATGCTTGAAAAACAATGTACGAAGTTTTATACCCCAGTTTTCGCGGGTTTTTCGACCCCAGAAAAACGAGTTTATCCAACAAACCTGGGGTCACCCCATGTTTCATGACATGAGCTCAACCTGATAAATGCATAAATAACATAGCATTTTTTACGCATTCAGAGATGAATAATTTCCTTTCCGTCAATATCATTTACTTATGACGTTACAATCCTTCAAACGTCACCAACGTCGGAATGTCAACTAACGACGTCCTTCTCTACCATACAGTTTCTGTTCAAGGAACACGATGTCAAACAGCTCATATATTGGTGATGTGAGTCAAGCAAACTACACAAGCAAGAGCAGTTTAAAAAGGCATTTAAACCTTCACAATCAACATTCATTTGATTGCGATAAATGTAACGCAAAATTCACAAGAGCAGATAGCCTGCTCAATCATGACCGGCGGATTCATCGTAAAAAGAAAAGGAAGTCGCAGCAACCAACAATTTCGGTGGCAACTCCTAGTAGTACTGATTCTTCTCTGGACTTCATATTAGATGTTAATTTTGATTCCAGTACGGTCAAAATAGCTAATTCAGATGACATTAATTTTATTGACTACTTCTTCGAGACTTAGAAAAAAACTATAAAAACTGTGCCGGGAAATCGGAATTAGTCATTAACTATGGCGACGATGGAATGCCCAACTTACCTAAAGAGGTTAGTTAGAAAGAACACACACCACCGTGTGAACCTTACACACATAAGAGAAAGGAGGATACAATGGGCCATATAAAGGCAGCAATCTACGTATGTAGATATTTATATATATTTATATTTATAAAGTTTGATGAATTAATGGTTTCTTCAAATACAATAATCCAAAAAGTGTCTAATTTAACTGACAATTATTTTGTTTGAAAATTAATAAAGCCATGGTTGGTTCAAATTCACTTCTAATACAATTGTCAATACATATTAGAAAATTGTCTTTATCGAGTTAAGGTATCATCATATACAATTGACCAATTTAAGGTAACATTATATACAATTATATAGAAAATAATAACTTTACTGCAAAATGGGTAAAATTGTCAATACTCCAATGAATTATTAAAAATGGGTAAAATTTTTCTAAAAAATATATTATTAATAAAAATGAAGTTGGTTCAAGTTTACTTCAGATACAATTGTCAATACATATTAGAAAATTATCTTGATCAAATGACCGAATTAAGTTAACATCTAATACAATTATAAAAAAAGTTTCGAAATTTACTATAAAATGTAGAAAAATTACACATTATAGGAAATTATCTTGATCAAATAACCGAAATAGGTAACATCTAATACAGTTATCAAAAAAGTTGTCAAATTTACAGTAAAATGTAGAAAACTCATTATTAAAACCGTTGCCAGGTTTGGTGTTACATTCTATACAGCCATCCTTAGAATTTGGACGATTTAAGGTACTATCAGAATAAATTATAAAAAAGGGGTAAAATTTACTAAAAAAATATAATATTTTTAATAAAAATTAATTTGGTTCAAGTTTACTTCAGACACAATTGTCAATACATATTAGAAAATTATCATGATCAAATGACGAATTAAGTTAACATCTAATACAATTATCAAAAAAGTTTTGAAATTTACCGTAAAATGTACAATAATCATTATTAAAACCATTGGCAGGTTTGGTGTAACATTCTTTACAACTATCTGTAGAATATGGTCAATATATTTTTGAATTATCAAAATGGGTAATATTTTCTAAAAAATATATTTTATAGAAATTAAGTTGGTTCATGTTTACTTCAGAAACAATTGTCAATACATATTAGAAAATTATCTTGA
Source organism: Mytilus edulis (assembly GCF_963676685.1). Lineage (NCBI taxonomy): Eukaryota > Metazoa > Mollusca > Bivalvia > Mytilida > Mytilidae > Mytilus > Mytilus edulis. The sequence continues at coordinate 37,267,013 of NC_092354.1, forward strand.
TCAAATGACCGATTTAAGGTAACATCTAATTCAATTATCAAAACAGTTTTCAAATTAACAGTAAAATGTAGAAAAAATCATTACTAAAACCATGACAGCATTTTGTCCAATCAATTTCGTCCTGAATATGCATGACATATTTGCCACTGAACGTTAAGCAACCAACAATCAATCAATCAATCAATCTGTCCCTATCCAAGATACCCTCATTTTCCAGTGGCAGTCGAAATTTCCCCGACCATCATCCTAGATGGCCTCTATCTTATCAACCTACCTATTGTATTTATTGTGAAGTTGTTTTCGTCCTGAATATGCATGACATATTTGCCACTGGACGTTAAGCAACCAACAATCAATCAATCAATCTGAGAGATATCGTACCACAAGTAATTGAACACAACACACCAACATACAGGAAGAGGGTGGTGATGAACATGTCGCAGTTGATCAATAAACACTGCTCAAACATTAAAAGATACTACCGATCAGCCATTTTAAAAGAACAATAGTAATAACAACAATATTAAACATTCTTCAGACCTCTGCCAAAGTGTTGTAGCATATAACAAGGGAAGAGTCAATAAACAAGCTTGTGCACAATTTTGAAGATACATTTTCCTTAGCACTCGAATAAGGTTGTAGCCAGCAAACAGCCATGCTTTGTAAAAGCGTTGTAATATGATTTTTACTACTTTCGTTGATCTTTTGTGTGCTTTTAAGTCTTATGTTTTTGAAAGGAGTGCATTAACTTCCCCATTTGAACGTTATTGCACTGTCGTAGGATTATTCAACAATCTCCCATTAGAAAACCATTGGTGGGAGGAGCCAAAAAGCAAAGTTACAATTTGAGAATGTAACGGCACCAGAATCATTCAAACGGCATGTATTTGTGATATCACCCAGGCAGTGTTTCTTGTTCAAATTCCTTTCAAACGGTTCGACCACAGCAGTTTTGGTTTGAACGGATTCCTGGAAACTGTCATTCATGTCACGATTGGACGGGGGAAAAGTGTTCAAGACATCCGATAGTCGCTATTGAAAGATACTGTTAGCGGTCTTGTATGTTCAAACGCCTTTCGTAGAGCGGTGCCCAGTCCTTTCCATAATCTGTTGCTCATCTATTCCTGCTTGAAATATCGCAGTAGCACATAAAAAATTATTCTTTTTCCCGAGTGGTTGGTAAAGTTGCCAACAAATCCCCCCTTTTCACACATTGTCATTAAACCATTCAACTTGTTCAATCCTAACGCGGACTTTCCGTAGCAATGCTTATCTTGGACATCAGAAATAAGAGGTGTGCGATTAAAAACGCCAGATCCAATTGAATATCTTTAAAGAAATAGAAAGTATAAAGAACAAAAGTAAAACAAAGCAAGAGGTCATTCGCCGGAAAACTATTATTTGTCAAAAAATGCTGCAAAATTCAAGCAGCATCAGAAAAAAGTTTCACCGATTATGATGACATGCACTGTTTGAACAAGACAAGATTTTCAATTGAAGTTGCATGTTAAATCATACACAGCTTTGAGATCTGCCCTGGCTTCTGAATTAAAAGTGATTCTTTAAAAGACATGTATTCCCCAACGTTAAATCCAGTAAAAAAAATTCTCGCAAAGTTATTTTCATTTTTATTTATCCCCAAGGGTGACTGGGGTATAGAAATATGGTCACTTTGGTCTTCTCCCGACCGGCAGTAAAACGCTTGCCGAAGTGGGGCGTCCGTAGGTGGCCTGTTGTAAGGCAAAATTTCTGTCCCTATCCAATAAACCCTCCTTTTCCGGTGGCAGTCCAAATTTTCCCGACCATCATCCCAGATGGACTTTATTGTAACAACCTACCTATTGTATTTATTGTGAACTTGTTCTCGTCCTGAATATGCATGAAATATTTGCCACTGGACGTTAAGCAACCAACTATCAATCAATCAAATTTTATTTATCTTGAGATAAATGAGGTATCATTAATTGTAAGTCAATTTCAATCCCATAAATGGTTAAAGTATGTGGTAGCGGCTTCCGTTTTTCATCTATGATAGGAACCTCTAATTTTTCAGCCAACCATAGAAGTGTAAATAAATAAAGGCAACAATAGTATACCGCTGTTCTAAACTCATAAATCCATGGACAAAAAACAAATAGTACGGTGACCAGACACAATATTTTTTAGATTTAATCGTCAAACATACTATATGGCCATATTATATATCATTGAATTCGGAAAAATGTGTACTTTTGAAATATCGATGTCGTCAAAAAGAATTGTGGTAACAGTTTTGCACAAAATGAGGTCAAAGATCAAATTCTGTTTTATTTTTTTTTCTTCTTAATTTTCAAAATTTAAAGATATATGCAGCAATTTATGTTAAATTTTATAAACAGATATGTTTTTTTAATCAATTAACAACGAATATCTCGAAAATATCTATATATAAAAAAAAATGTTATTCGATTTATTCGGAAAAATTGCGTTTTCAAACTCTTTTCTATTATACAAGTTCAACACATATTCCGTCAAAATTACTGTATTTAACCTGCTGGGTGATATTCCACCTCAGCAATAAATGATAAACATTGTTTTTACTTCAAGCCTACTATCCTGAACGCAAAAGCTCATACATATAATTCGGTAAAATAAACAAAAAAACACGTAATACCTCGAAACGATTACAATAAAAAAAATCTAATCAAAAAGATATACACAACATAATTCAGGCAGGAGTATCTTCTGGTTCATCTGTCAAGGAACATGATTGGGAATTTCTACACAATTCTGACCCTTGACAGGAACAAAGCTCCGTACAGGTAAGGTTTTGTTGTGAACAAACACATGACTTTTTACATGGAGATTTCCCCTTACATGAACACACAAGATCCTGCAACAATTCTGCTGACATATGCCCTTTAAAATACACGGGGTGTTATGAATTATTTGACTCTCGCCAGCCGTATTCCAAAGGTGACGAAATAGGGGGTTTAGCAATATGTGATGATGTCCAAATTTTAGTTTGAAACGAAGCACGTAAAACATGCTGTTTCAGTGCTGCTTCACAAGGAGGTAACCTCACTAAACTTACATCTTTACTTGTGGCAAGCTTGACGCGCATTTTATTCATATCATGATGGAATGATTTAAAGATGTTTTCTGATCATTAACCGCAAGAAAGAGGTCCCTAATGTTCATGCTAATGGCTCACCTTTACCATCAACATCAGACCTTCAACTTCTTTATGCCATATCACCAAAATCAGTCTTTTTTACCTCTGTTACTATACCAGGCATAGAAATGCTACCTCCAGAAGAGAAAACGCAACCTACCGAAAAATTTCCAAAACTGTTAACTAGCCTTCATCAGCCTGATACTGCTCCAAATTCAGAATACATTAATGACACTTATCAAAAGTACACGGTCACAGATTCTCAGGCCTATCACCTTGAAGAAGCAACACGCAATCAAGCAGTGAGCCCCTTATGGTTTGAACACAGAAAAGGTCGCGTGACTGCATCAAAAGCTCATGATGTTCTTCGCATGAGAGAACAAACAGCACCAGATAACATAGTGAGACGAGTTTGTGGCTACAACAGCTATGACCTATCAAGAAAAGATGCAGTCCGTTGAGGTATTGAACATGAAGATGAAGCCCGTGTAGCCTACATCAGTCACCAAAAAAACCACACATGTAAACTTTGAATGTAAACTTGCAGGATTCTTTATTAACTCCAAGCATCCATTTGTTGGAGCAAGTCCAGACGGAATAACTACTTGTGATTGCTCTGGTAAAGGTACCCTTGAAGTCGAGTGCCCGTTTAAGCATAAGGACACACCTATCGACAAAGTTTCTGCCAAAGACTAACTTTTGTTGGGACAATATGCTGAAACTGAAACAGAACCACCGTTATTACACTCAAGTACAACTCCAAATGTACCTTACAAAAAGCAGTTATTGTGACTTTGTTGTGTATACAAAATGTGATCCACCGAGTATGGTTAAACATAGACTACTGTAAAACTCTGCTTAATATCCTTTGTCAAAGACCATGTTATACATGAACTAATTACACAGAAGTTTAACAGTTACCAGTTACATAAGAGTCAACATCAACCACTGAAACTGTTAACCAAAATGACCAGCCGTCTACATGGTGCCCTTGCACAGAACCAGAATATGGGCGAATGATTAAATGTGACAACAGAGAATGCCCATACCAATGGTTTCATTACAAATGTGTCAACGTTAGGAGAAAACCCAGCATAGGTAAAATGGTACTGCATCAGTTGTGAACAATAATCAAAAGACTTTTAAATAGCAGATGTGAAAAAGACATTCAATCATTCATGAATTCATAAAATAAACATTAGTTGTTGTAATAACATCATTTATTTGTCATGAGAAAAACAAAAGTGCTAATACACATGATATATAAACCTTACATGCTTATGTTTTACATTGTGACAAATGAGCACCAGCTAACAACTAATGTCTGTTATACATGTATATATATATAAATAAAAGAAAAAGTTAAGTAAAGTCCGTATGCTGGTAACATATAAGAAAATTATTAAAAGATAATAACGGTTTCAATGCATCACTTTTTTACTAGTACTTTCACTGCTTCCGCAGATCTGCAAACTTTGTGGTTTCCATTTTAAGAATTATGTGTTCCTTTTTGTATTGTTCGTAAAATCGTTGGTCGAATGTCATATACTATACATATAACTGTAATCCAAGTAACACTTTGTATTGCTTTTTTGGAGAGTTTACCAACAAATGAGGCTCAAGCCTTACTGAGATTGTTTGAAATAAAAGAAACAACAATTTAACAATCAAATAACATAAGCAAAAAGGAATTGTTTCATGCTGAACTAGTTCAAAATCTGTGAAGTGCAGCATGATACAAACCCAAAAAATAATAATAAAAACCAAACAATGGACCAAATATGGACATGTATGATAGTTTTTGGAAAATGAAAAAAAACATCATGTGTACACATGTATCAGATTTAGATAGTGTCTTTTTACCAATAAAGCCAATACTGTGCATTGGGTTGTTTTGTACATTTTGGTCGGGTTGCTGTCTCTTTGACACATTCCCTGTCCAATTTTTTTATTTACTCCTTTGATAATTTCTTTAACTTGACCTAAACTTAAAAAAAATTAAAAAGAAACAGGGAGGATCAGTTCAATATGATAAAAGTAATGCTGGAAGAAACTTTTAAATCCTTGAGACTTTCATAGTTTATGTAATTTATCTTAAATTAAAGGCAATTAGAAATAAGGAACAAAGGGACAGACTGCATAATATAAAAACAAACACAGCTGGTTCCTAGTCTCACACTCAAATGACAGTTCTAATGAAATGTACACAGCTGGTATCCACCATTCAATGATTTTTTTAATCAGAAGTGGTAAAAGGTTATTCCAAAAGCAGTGATATTTTATAAATCAAAGTCAAATCATACATGTATATTGTATACATGTAATATTTTTATAATAGATAATGACAAGGGTGTTAGCTCGAGTGCGTGAATCTTGTTTACACCCCGAGATAATTGATTAATGTTACAAATTCATGTATTTGGTTTTGATGTTATATATATATATGTTATATTTGTTATTCTCGTAGGATTTTGTCTATATGTGTTACATTTTAGTGTTATGTCGTTGTTCTCCTCTTATATTTAATGCGTTTCCCTCGGTTTTAGTTTGTTATCCCGATTTTGTTTTTTGTCCATGGATTTATGAGTTTTGAACAGCGGTATACTACTGTTGCCTTTTTTTAATGATAGATTTCTATAATAATGGGAGGAGGGGTGTCTTTCAGCAACTTGACCTTCTTTAATGGAAGAGCATGATAAATGCAGGGTTTCCAATTACATTTAATAACATTCTTGTGTAAATATACATGTACATTGTAGAAACAAAGAAACAAATGTATATATACAAGTCTTATAAATTGAAAACAACTTTCAAACCTAAAAGTGCATTAGATAAAACAAATGTACATGTATATTTATACCAAAGGAATAGTAATTGGTAACATGAAAGACAATTCTTTAATCTTGATTGAATACAGGTATCATGCTCTTTCAAAAAATGAAACAGAAAATGAAAAAATAAACGATTTAAACAAATTTAACAAATTAAACGGTCAACATGGTCAATACTTACTTTATCATCCAATCCTCCTTTCGTGGCTATGATGGTTGTCAGTCTATGAAAAGCAGATAGGTTGTGGAATCTATGCTTCATCAGGATGCTGTAACAGGATGCTAGGACAGGTATGATTCCATCTGATATCTTACCAGAAGCTGGTATGGCCACACAACATAGCACATCAAAGAGAAATGGAATTCTGTAATTCAAACACAACAAAATTTTATCATTTATGTACTTGGTAAATATTTATACACTCTGTGGAATTTCCTTTTTAATTTGACATGGCATGCAACTTCTTATTTTGTTGTGGTAGTCTACATGTACAGCTCTATTAAAATGAATGAGTTTTTTCACAGGGAAATAACTTTCCTGGGTACTTTTCTACGTTACAGAGATTTGTTAAAAAGATGTGACGATGTATTCCTGTTATCAGTGTTATAAATGGTAATTAGTGATAAATTCAAGCATACATACATTTCATTAAATACTGACTTCCTTTCCTGCTAGCAGGAAAAGTTATCCAAAGAAAGTTGACATTGGACTTGGTACTTGGAATTTTATTTTTCGTGTAACACAGTGAAGTCGGCGCGGGGCCACTAGGCGAAACTGCCCGCTTTGGCAACCAGCCGATCAAATGAAATTATTTGCCTAGGGTTGGAATCGAACCCACGTACGTCGACTCCAATGTGCCATCTCTTATATATTAATTGATTCAAAAAAATACAAGTCCATACATCATTCCTGCAGAAAAATAGGTTGTGTCCACAGTACCCCATATCATATTAGATAAATGGAAAAAAATTAAAAACAAAACAAACAAAAAAGAAAGTAAAACACGACATATGTTACCCAAAGATTTTGTTTTCATAAGTCAAAGGACAATGTATAGCTACATGTAGTACTGCTTAAAATTTATGAGAATTTATATTATAGTACCTTTCATGCATCTCTTTTACAATATCAGCCAGTAAGGTGTCTGCATAATCAGCTAAATCTGCAATGTCACAACATTTGAATAACACTGATGCAAGCATGGTTGTCCTTGATGTTAAGGTTGCTGCCTGACTTTTGATTTCTTTTAAAAGAGGGACGAAAGATACCAAAGGGACAGTCAAACTCATAAATCTAAAACAAACTGACAACGCCATGGCTAAAAATAAAAAAGACAAACAGAAAAACAGTAGTACACACGACACAACATAGAAAACTAAAGAATAAACAACACGAACCCCACCAAAAACTAGGGGTGATCTCAGGTGCTCCGGAAGGGTAAGCAGATCCTGCTCCACATGTGGCACCCGTCGTGTTGCTTAAGTGATTACAAATCCGGTAAATAGTCTTATTCGGTAGGTCATATTCATGAAAGGGAAGGGAATTGTAGTTACGACGTAAGGAACATATCCGATATCATTTGTGAAACGGTTATTCCATAACGGTCAACCAACTCGTGATGGCGTCCGTAAAATTTACGAAGGGATGATTTCAACTTCACCATTTGGAACTCTTGGTTTAATAGCTTCCTTGTGAGCAGCAAACCTCTATCAAGAAAATCATGATAGGAAATGCAAGCACGGGAATATCGTATCAATTGGGAGATATATACCCCGTATGCAGGTGCTGCTGGAATGTTGCTACTTAGAAATGGAAAGTTCACAATTGGAAAGCTGAAATCATCTCTTTTGTCGTAAAGTTTTGTTTTCAACCGACCCTCATTGTCAATTTCTAGATGTAAGTCAAGATATGAAGCCGACTTAACTGTATCTGTAGTATCCTTTATCTCTAGTTCGATTGGATAGATGCGTTCCACATAGTCACCAAATTTTGAATTGTTTAGTGAAAGAACATCATCTATATAGCGGAAAGTAGAGTTAAAGGATATTGCTAACTTCTTATCTTTCTTCCTAAGAAGTTCCTGCATGAAGTCAGCCTCATAATAATAAAGAAACAAGTCGGCGAGTAGAGGGGCACAGTTTGTTCCCATTGGAATGCCGACAGTCTGTTGAAAAACACGTCCTCCGAACGTAACAAATATGTTGTCAATCAAGAAATCAAGCATCTTGATAATATCAGTTTCAGAGAATTTTTTGTTTGAATCAGAGTGATTCTTTACAAAGTAGGATTTATCCCTCCCTAAGACAAGATACTTGTATCTACGTTGGCCATTCTTTTTTATGAAGCAAAGTAATATCAACTCTTTCAATTTGTCTTTTAGTTTGGAATGTGGAATACTTGTGTACAGGGTAGAAAAGTCAAATGTTTTAATACTGTTACAAGATGAAAGAGAGTTAGATTGTATGTACTCTAAAAGATCTTTTGAATTTTTAAGTATCCACATCTGATTCACGCCACCTCTAGAATAGGCAGTTTCACAATAACTTTGAAGCCCGTCTTTGATTGCTGATAAAAAAGATGTTAATAATTTAGAAAGAGGTTTCGTGGAGCACTTGGAAGACCCAGCAATATACCGTTGTTTGTAAGGACACTTATGTAGTTTAGGTATCCAATACAGTGATGGAAGATCCAGTTCTTCATCTTTGGTTGAAATTCCAAAGGAACATAGAACAGACCTATGATTATCCAGGATTTCCTCTTTGGTAAGTGTCGTGAGGGTATATGTTGAGTTACCAAGTGAATTGTCAATACCTAATTCGTTTATCAAGCAGTTGATGTAGTGACTTTTACACACAAAAACGATGTTATTTGGGGCTTTATCTGCAGGGACAACAACATATTTGTCATGGAGGTCGGATAGGTGTTTTGCAACATTTGGGTCTTTAAAGATTGACGTAGCATGGGCATTGATGGACCCATTCAGTTTCTTAATTCTGATTTGTATCAACGACCTCACTGCCTTAATCCATTCGGAAAGAGTGTCTACGTCTTCCTTCTCGCGCTTAGCCCATTGCCTGGCATAATCCTCGACTGAATCCATCAAAATTTTAAAGTTGTATTTCCAATTGATGGATTTAGACTCACGATATTTGGGACCTTTCGATAACACATTTCGTAGAGAAGTGTTATTAACAATGTTAAGGTCACCGGTAATAACGTGGCCAGCAGGATTATATGTGAATTTGGAACTAGCACAAGTGCAATCAGGAGGTTTAACATCTTTTAAAGTAGAACATGATGATGATGATGTGTTGGATTCCTTAATAATTTCTAAAAGATCATGGTTTATCCCGGGTTTCACATTAGATTTTGATTTAAAATAAGAATGATCAGAATTTTCAGTGACTGCAGGATAGGAATTTTCATTGACTGGAATAATGACTGGAAAAGATGCAGGATCAGAATTTTCATTGACTGGAAAACATGTAGGTTTGGTTTCATTTGGTGATTCAAATAGTTTCAGTTGCTTCCTACTAGAGCGTTTAACAGTACGGTTTTTCATTACAACATTCGGGTTTGTATCAACTGACTTTGGTGTGATTGGTGACAAGGCACACCTCTTAGAAGAAGTTGGTGCTTTCAAAAATGAATCACATGAATGGCTTAATTTTTCCAGGAAAACACTTGTTTTATTTACAAGGTTATAACAGTTTCTGCACAATGAGGCATCTTTTAGAATAAGTTCATTATAGGTGTTCTCGTTTAACAAAGAAGTCAACTTTTCTTTGAAGTCTTCAGTAATGAGCTTCCTTCCAGATAATTTAAAAGCTGTTATATTAGAACTAAAACACACGAAACAGTCAATGTCATGGTCTTTGTGTGGCGTTTGATTCATATTATTAAGTTCACATATTTGTATTATCTAGTTCACATATTTATATATTTTCTATATGAAGTCAACATAAAGGTTAATTGTGTCGAATTTACATCTCTTATTTACTATTTATCTTCCGCCATGTTGTTCAACTTCCTGCTAAAAAATATTGTCACATGATCTTTCTTGAACACGTGTTTTGGGACTACTTTTGAGACATTAGCAGAGATTGAGAGAGAGCAAGGACCGACAACTCTGCATGGGAGATTGGTGAAAACAATTCTTGGTAAATTTAATTTAATTTGCGAACTTTCATTTATCATGTTTATCCTTGCAAGTTTCCGATTTTGGCCTTTCTCTCCATCAAAATGACTGACCCTATTTTCGGCCAAGTTCTGTGATCTTCTGTAAAAGAGGGACGAAAGATACCAAAGGGACAGTCAAACTCATAAATCTAAAACAAACTGACAACGCCAAGGCTAATAATGAAAAAGACAAACAGAAAAACAATAGCACACATGACACAACATAGAAAACTAAAGAATAAACAACACGAACCCCACCAAAAACTAGGGGTGATCTCGGGTGCTCCGGAAGGGTAAGCAGATCCCGCTCTGTAACACGGACATAACTTGCATAAGACGACCAAGTTTTTTTTGTGTGGGATACGTAGCATATCAAGTAAACATTTGTTTTTTAAACAAAATTTCAAGTACAGAAAATATAAAATATCACCTTAAAAATATGGCAGAAACAGCTTAAAATGAATTTGAGTCTTCGAAAGTAAATTTCTATTAAAGTAGGATCAGCATGCATTTTTGTTTGTTTTTATAGTGAGAACACACGTAATTTTAAACAGATGTTCTATGGAAATTGAAGAAGTAAAGGTCACCTGACAATACTCGCCTGTCCTTGTAAAAAAGAGGAGGGAATACAAAATTATGAGGTCTTTTACAAAGGGTTCAAGGGTCATAGAAAAAAATGAAAAGACTTCTGTTCTGTTTCGATTACAAGGCGTCACAGAAAAAAATAAAATATACAAGACGTCATAGGTTTTTTTTGGAAAAGAAAGTGCACGTGTCAAAGAAATATTTGAACTACGAAGGCGTAACTGAAATATAAAAATAACCTTTCATGACATCATAGCTAAATGGCCTTTAATAACATCAAATTTTTTATGGACTATGAAGGCGTCACAGAAAACAAATATGAAATAGCCTAGTTAAGATGTCCTATAATTTAATATAAGGGGGGGGTCTCATTCGTGGCTATAATAATTTAAGTTTTTTGTTTACTATCACAGATCATGGATGTTTTATATTTTCCTTGTGTAGATAAGTTTTGTATTTGGTGTTCTTGTGGAAATTGTGAGGTGATACCGACAGCCACAGAATGCATCTGTTACAATGATTGATTGATTGATTGTTGGTTGCTTAACGTCCAGTGGCAAATATTTCATGCATATTCAGGACGAGAACAATTTAACAATAAATACAATAGGTAGGTTGTTATATAAGGGGATGATGGTCGGGGAAATTTGGACTGCCACTGGAAAATGAGGGTATATTGGATAGAGACAGAAATTTTGCCTTGCAACAGGCCACCTACGGACCCCTCAAAGAGTTGTTGCAAGGGTTCTTATCGTGCAAAGAGTGTGGCACTCTCTTTACACGAGGCATCGGATTTAACGTCCCCCTTCTGACCGGACGTGACTGCGAACTTGATACATCCCGCACAGCCAAACGGACGCCCCACTTCGGCAAGCGTTTTACTGCCGGTCGGGAGAAGACCAAATGACCATATTTCTATACCCCAGTCACCCTTGGGGGTTCTGTTACAATGAAGTGCAGAGAGTGTTGGATGTAAAAAATGAAGAAGACATTTCCTGCATAACACATCATTCAGGTTTTTCACCAGCCTGTCTTGATTTTCATGCTTTGGGTGTTGCATACTTCCAGTACAGACAGGAATATGGTGGTAGACCACAACAGGCTAATGAGTAATAAACTAATTCATTGCCTTCAATACTTCTTTTTAACTTAATCAAATTGTAAATTATTTGCAAATGACAAAATATGTGTCTAAACAATTTACCGCATTAATACAAATAATATAATACTAAAGCAAAAAAAAAAAAAAAAAAAATTTCATGCAGTTAAATTTTAAGTTGGGAATTGTACACTTTATTTCTCTGTCGGGTTACAAAGACATTTTTGCCAACCGTGATTAAATGAGACCAGACTAGACATCAAGGAGATGTAAGCGATCTTTATAGCCATCGCTGTCAATAATTAACACAATTTTTATCATTTCAACTATAAACTAAGCTTTTGACCTTGTATGTAGAAATCGTGTTTCTTAAAATATATAAGTGTTGGCACAATATTTATCAAAAGTCATAGGGTCCTCAACTATAACCCAATTCAATTACCTTGACCTTTGACCTATGAAATTGTACATACACATGGTTGGTTATTATAGCTGTCAGGATATAGTGCACATAATTAATTCATATTACAAATAAGAAAAATTGCACAATTTTAAGTACATTGTTACATAATTTGAATTAAAGTCCTTAATATTTTATTTGTCCCAAAATCAAAGTTTAACTTATGTTTTCAGACGCAGCAGATATACTGCATACAGGCAGTTTGTAAGATGGTGCTGGCAATTCCTTGGGAAAGAGGTACGGGTAGTCATTCCTTCATGTGCAGTATTACGAATCAGGAGCACATTCCCTGACCAGAATTATACTGGTTTCCGTCAGGCCGACAGTGACTAGTTACTGCAATGTTGAAGGGGCTCATCAGATTTTGAACTGCTATCTCTTTGTTTGGTCTCTCATATTCACTACAAAGAGGAGGAGGACCTCTACCAGCAGTTAAACACCATGCTCGTTCATATGTGACACCTTTACAAGACCCATCACTGTGGTCATTACTGTTTGTACATAGTCTACAAGAATAAAAAAGTTTTATCATTAAAATACTTGTCTGTTATCCTGCAGCATTGTAACTTCGAAATATAGAAATCTCTAATTTTACATTGGTAATATTATCTTTCGGGTGCAACTTAGACACATCTACTCGTCTAACATCCTGGTGGTGTATGTAATACTATGTAAATAAACTCTTGTAAAACACGAAGAATCCAGACATTAATGACCAACACTTGACATACTGGCATTCAAAGATCAGTACTACTTGGATCACTTACCATATGTGCAGTCTACCAAAATTCTCTTGACAAGAGTTATCCCCCCTTCTTAATCTTTGGATAGACTATATTGCACCGTGCTCTGCCATCCTTTGTTACAGCTTGTTCCCTTTGGCTGTTCTCATTAAAGTGTAGAGCTGCCAGCCACAACCTGTTAAAATTTTAAATTAAACAAATGAAGTTAAGTTGATTCATACCAAAAATTACTGAAAAAAATATGAAATAAAAAGCACAGAGAGACACTGAGTCTCAAGTTCATTTAATATGCTATCTTTAAATCATTGACTTTTTATGGTATACCATTGTCCATCTGTTTCAGTCTGTCACATTGTTCAATAACTCAAAAAGGCTTTCTCCAATTTCAATGAACTTTTTAGCAAATGATTTAAATTTGTGCATACAAATTACCGGTACCATGCTGAACACTGAGGAGCATTTTATCAAATTTTTACCTGCAAAGCATTCAATGGTAGGAAAAGCCAAACATTTTGGGTGCAAAGTGGTTTATAACAGAATGGTTACCCTCCAAGGCTGATGTCTGTTTGCCTGGTGACAATATGACAATATTCTGTTTCATCTGCCAGCGACACACAATTCCCTGCAGCTTTTCATACACCTTTGTTCCTGAAATTAAATTAAATATTGACAGAGGTGTTGTAAATTATTGTTACACTTACGGGGACATATGTTTCATAACATTGAGCTAAAATAAAGTTAGAGAATGGAAATATAACTTTTTTTTTCATTTGTAAAGCGGCACAACTAAAGGAATGTAAAAGTGACTCCCACCAAAATTCAAATTTAATCTGTGTTTTGGTGTCAAAAGCAATTTGTATGAGTTTTATAACAATTGGTAAAGCAAACTGAAAACTGAAACCAATTTTGGAGTGTACAGACAGAATAGGGCAAACTTAATGTCCTTCCCTTACGGCCGGGGCATATAAACAGCTGAGAATAGGCACATATTACATATACAAATGTCATGAAAACAAAAATGAGTCAAGGCTCTTGTGTTGAATGCCCATAATTTTACAAATCGTTATTAAGAATCATCAGTACCTGGTTTAAGCCATTTCTTGTGACTTTCTCTTCCCTTTAAAGGCCCATGCTGACATGCTGGAAATTCATCACCATGCCCATCATGTACATTTATGAACTGTAGTTCAGAATGGAATACCACTTAACAACAATGACAACCTGGTCCTGTCCTGTGGAAGAGGCAGCAGTCCAGTAAAGATGGTTGACAATACTTTTTACCCATGGGTGAAGGTCATTACAGTCTTTTTCTAATGAAAGTTTGGCCAACTTTTTCTTTTACCCTGAAAAATAGCCATTTTATTATATATTTTAACTTAACATAATGTGTTTATAGTACATTCATGCCACAGTAAAAACTGGTTAGAAACAAAAACCTGTTAGTAAGGCCATTAATAGTAAAGTACTGTAAAAAGTATTTCATTTAATTTTTTTACCAAGGGACACAATGTTTTCTTTCTCACAGTACTGTTTGTATTGTCGAATTATGCTAGATGGAGCACTGGCTCGGATGACATTTGGAGTTTTTATGATTTCTCCAGTGGAAAGTTATAAAGTTTTTTTCACCACATGGGAGATCGTTAACAATGTGACTTGATGTAATAAAGCCTTTAAAGTTTCCCAAAGTTCCTTCATCAATCTTCTGTTTTTTTGGTATCCTGGACTAATATAGGCATCCCACATCCTTCAGATTCTTCATGATACCGTGACATATATTACCGATATTAGTCAAGCCTGGGATGAGCATGGATAACAGTTGTTGTTTCAGTGTCCATGTCTCAGCCTTGTTGAAAGACTTTTTATGCAATTAATAATGGAGCAGCTGCTATCATTTGATTTATTTTATCATTTGTTGGTGGAAATAATACTTTGGTTGGCTAAAAGATCACCTTCACCTGGACCTCATTTTGTGTGTCGCTTCTCTTCTTTCCACAATAAATTAATCAACACGCCTCCGTGTCCTATAGGTACAGTGCATAGTCGCATTTGTCACCCATTCATATGATTATTCAGATTGAGTTATTTTGGGAGAAAAAAGGCCTCCGGATATTGTCCCGTCATTGGACGAAATTTTAAGTCAGATTAGACTTCCGGTTTGCGTTTTTCTGTATATTTTGAACATACATGTATACTAAGAATAAAGTGTATTTTCAAGTTTACTATCCACGGCGGTCACAGATTATTAAATAGAGAGGGTCTGTATACTATATCAATGACCACCATGGATCAATTAGTAAACTTAGAATTGAAAGTAAATACACTTTATTTATATAGTAATGAATGTTCGTAATATAGTACAGATATTAAAGCGCTCAAATTATTCATGTGAACTTTTGATACCTTTTCTGAAATTCTCCAGTCATTAAATCTTTTACATAACAGTGGCGGATCCAGAACTTTTAAAAAGGGGGGGGCTGCTCCAGTCACGCTTCACTACCGTTGCCTTTATTTTACTCTATTCTTGCAATTAACTGACGAATCAATGTTTATGAAGCAGAAATGTTTTGGATGCAGAAAACTTGAATAAATGTAGATATCTAGGAAACAAAAAATTGTTTTTTGTTGCATCTGGTAACTGAAAGCTTGATTTTTGCACTTAAAAGGCTGAAAATGCATAAAGTATTTATATTTAATATGAATATTCACATGTTGTCTATTAAAACATCAAATTGTTCAAAAAAGGTTTCCTACCGGTTTCACAGATATCCATAAATATAAATATTAGGTGTATATCAGCATTATTTGATTTCTATATATATTTATCTGGGTATGTTTTTAGGGAAGGTATGTTGAAGAACCTTCATCTAGCGGTGAGCAATCTGGAGGAGAAGATGAGTATTACAATGAGCCGGTCCAGAACATTGATAACCTTTCAAATGAAGACAACCATTTTGTTACACAAGTGTCACAAATTTTACAAGAAAGAGCTATCAGTATAAAACATTTGGATGTTCAACATGCTGAAGACAATATTTCTCAAGAATCTTAGAATGAAAGCACAACTGATGAGTCTGTAAGGTTGAACAGAAGACAGTTGATTAAAAGCATCACCACAAAGGCAATAGGGTTCAAATTTCTTGACATATTTACTTTAAACGCAAGTAGGTGTTGATAATGCTCCAACTACAATTGGCCTTATTGACAGATAAATTCGATTGCAAAGAATAAAGCTTTCCTGAATATGATTCTTGACATATTTACTTTAAAAGTAAGTAGGTGTTGATAATGCTCCAACTACAATTGGCCTCATTGACAGATAAATTCGATTACAAAGAATAAAGCTTTTCTGAATATGATGTATATATAGTGGATGGGAACCACAGTATAAAAGCATAAAAAGAGGCTACAAAAGGGGTCATTTTTCTTTAGCATGATAGACATTTTACATTAACAACATTACATACATTTTTGAAAAGGAATTTAAATTCAAATTATATTAATTTCCCATTCGTTAAGTTAAGAGTCAAACAAATATGTTTACAATTTCCACGTATTCATTTTTTAATTTTTTTTATGATTTTCAGTGTTGTTTTGGACCCTTTGTGTTCTGGGGGTTGGTAGTCCAGACCATGACTACAATAGGTGCCACAGGCATACTGCATACCGCTAATATGTTCCATGGATATCTTGGAGCTGGGAACAGACAAGTTATTCCAAGTTGCTGTGTTTGGGCTATAAGGATCCATCTGACCAATATTTTGGATTTATTGGAGGACGTTTTGGTTTCAATTAGACATCTGCTCTGTTTCTACTCATAAGCATTTCAAGCCAAATGAAGATTTCCTGTGAATTTCTCTCATCGATAAAGAATAAAACAATACATGTATATAACGTTATAAAATATCAAAGCTGTGACTAACTGCTGAATGAAACAAGAATCATGCTATTATTATGAAATAAACACATCACAATAGTATTATTTTGCGGTCAACTTATTATTTATTTGAAAAGTAAATTTTGTCCACATTCATAACTCACATTTCTTTAATCATTATGTACATGACCTTGGAAAAGAAAGAAAAAAGTTAAATCACAGAAATACTGAACTCAGAGGAAAATGAATTCTGAAAGTCCATAATCACATGGCAAAATCAAATAACAAAACGCATCAAAAATGTAGCATTGATTCGTGTACACATTTTAGTGCTTGATCTTTAATCACTGCCTGCACTCTTATAAAGTGGTAGAAAGGGGGAGCCATGCAGTTTTCCCCCTTGACCCATAACCAACAATGTTAGCCTATTTAAGTGCATTTCTGAAACAAGAAACCTTTATATTTAAATCAAAAAGTACATGTGAATAAAATATAATATTTGATTTTTCAATGTTGAATGCTATAAACTAGTTCATTTACCCGTAGTGGCTGTGCGATATAACTTCTAGTATATACTTCCGACACAGGTTGTATGCATGTCTTCATACTGTAAACTACAAAATTATTTTCCATTACCTGTGTGACGTAAAAAAACAAAAAATAGTCACTTCGTGTCTTCTATTTAACTTGCTTGCATTCGTCAGATATTTTAACACGATCATCTTAAAAGACGATCGTTAGAGACACGTCCCTAAAGTTTTAAAAGTTGCTGATATTTTTGCCGCATTCACACATAACAAAGAATTTACTTACTTAAACATCCAACAAATATGGTCACTTGGTCTTCTCCCGACCGGCAGTAAAACGCTTGCCGAAGTGGGGCGTCCGTTTGGCTGTGCGGGATGTATCAAGTTCGCAGTCACGTCCGTCAGAAGGGGACGTTAAATCCGATGCCTCGTGTAAAGAGAGTGCCACGCTCTTTGCACGTTAAGAACCCTTGCAACAACTCTTTGAGGGGTCCGTAGGTGGCCTGTTGCAAGTCAAAATTTCTGTCCCTATCCAATATACCCTCATTTTCCAGTGGCAGTCCAAATTTCCCCGACCATCATCCTAGATGGCCTCTATTACAACAACCTACCTATTGTATTTATTGTGAACTTTTTCTCGTCCTGAATATGCATGAAATATTTGCCACTGGACGTTAAGCAACCAACAATCAATCAATCAATCATAAATCTAAAATAAACTGAAAAGTTGCTGATCGTTGCACTTGGTTACTTACCAATAGTTTTCAAAAGGTTATGGAAAATATACTTGTTGCTTTCAGTATGAAGAGATCCAGTTATGAGTAATTTTCAAAAACAGTCAAAATTGAAATTAATAAGGAAGAAAACATTTATTTGTTTGGTTGAACTTTTATTGATGACATGGTAACTCTAAACATTTGTAAAATACAAAACCATAAACATTTTTGCTTTAAAAAAAAGTGTTGTACCAAGAATTAGTTGACAATTAATTAAAACTGATCAGGTTAAAAAAAAAAAGGTAAACGGATAGAAAGTCACAGGGCAGGGCAGTAAGTCACAAATTTGGTAGACTAAAAGTCACAAATAAATTATTGATAATTGTATATATACAAGAGAAATGTCTTTAAATATTTATTCACATATTCATATTTTAGGTAAGGAAATGTATCATTATACTTGAAAAATCAAGATTTATTTACTTTTTATCATGCAAAAGATATATTTCTTGGCACCACGAAGCCATTTTTGTGCTAAGCTACTTTGAAGTTGGTTAATTAACAATTATTTGAGAATCCTTTGATATTTTTTTGAAAAATTTTGTTTACGAAGTTGGTTTATAGATATTAGTTCAAGAAAAATACAAAAATATTTTGTAGAAATAGGCGGTTTATATTCAAAGATAATAATCGGAAAAAATGAATTGTGACTTATGTCCTCTGACTTTCTGTCCTTCATGAAATACATTTATACATGTCTGAATATATTGTTAATTTCTTCAAAATTTCATTGTTCATATTCAGATAAGACAAATGTCAAAAGTTGTCTATGGTTATGAAAATGCCTTTGAAAAGTTATTTCAAGACAAACATTATTGAAAAAACAAACTGTCCTATTCAAACTTGTCAAAAATTTAATATCTGAAACACAACACCATTTATGACATGACATCAAAGCACATGTAGTGGCAAACAGAGAATACTTTTTTGTTCTAAGATCACAAGCTTGACAATAATTAATAAAAGTGCTACATTACAGGAGGGAAAATGTGTTACAGGATAAAACCCTTTTGATACTGAAAAGAAAGTTTCTCATCAAAATATGTTCTGTTATTGTTTCCAAGCATAGTGACAAAAATATTTTGTATTTACTTGTTAATATACTTCATTTCACAGTTGATTAAAAGTGTGTCTAGAAGACAAAGTTTGT
Organism: Mytilus edulis; assembly: GCF_963676685.1. Classification (NCBI taxonomy): domain Eukaryota; kingdom Metazoa; phylum Mollusca; class Bivalvia; order Mytilida; family Mytilidae; genus Mytilus; species Mytilus edulis. The sequence goes on from NC_092354.1 coordinate 37,286,392, forward strand.
CTGAACTTGATATTTTATCAAAGTTTGTGAGTACCATCTCATTTCTCTGACATTGCCGTAATGTAATCACTACTATCAAATATGTGGTAGATGTCTAATAAGTTGTCCTCTTGTATTAATGAGTTAAGCAAAGTTTTCTTATAAATCTCAGAATTCTACTGAAAGAATTGTTTAACATATTCTGTTGATTTTCCAACATCTAATCTTTAGAGAGACTTGAGTAACACTTTTTAATGACGTCACTTGCAGGTGATAAACTTGTTATAGGCTCAGGTTTCAGGAATCCAGAGTCATTACTGATGTCCTCATAATCACAACTGTAAACATCTTCATCTTCTGAAATTGTTGAATATGTTGATCTGAGTTGATTAACTATCCTGGATCTGAATGATGTAGCTGTAAAATTAGAATAAAAACATATATAGTTAAGTTTAATGTTAAGAGTCAATAAAGTTAATGATAGGTCAGTTTTGTTTTGTTACTTTAATTTTATTTAGGGGGGTATTTAACACCACTTCAAGCAACATTTGCTATAACATGGCATCCAGTTAATTATCTGGGGATAATGTTGCCCTTCAACAGGATGAAATTATCAACATATAGTATTTGATATAATACATTTACATGTATCACTTTTAAAATATTTACACAACTTCATGTTTCTAACATGTCTAACATACTATTAATGCTACTGGTTAGGTACAAACTTTCGTAAATATAACTCAACATGCAGACATCTTATACGTTCAGGTATTTCACATCCAAAATTTTATGGAAATATTCTTTATAAAGCACAAAAATGTCAGTATTCTCCTCAGAAACTAACAAAACCTTTAAATAGACTTATTAAAAGGGGATATAGTTACGATACTGTGGTCAGGTCATTAAAGATTGCATATTTTGGCTTTAACATTGATTCACTGATAGGGTCTTTGCATCGGAACTAAACACATTTATTTCTAAAAAAACAGTTGTTGGCATGACACGGGTTATGTTCTTCTCATATATTTTATGATAGTATGATACTAAACCCCTAACGGGAGGGATTGTACCTGATATTCATATGATGAAGACATAATCTTTCAATCAGTTTAATTGAGGTCTGGAGCTGGCATGTCAGTTAACTGCTAGTAGTCTGTTGTTATTTATGTATTATTGTCATTTTATTTATTTTCTTTTGTTACATCTTTTGACATCAGACTCGGACTTCTCTTGAACTGAATTTTAATGTGCATATTGTTATTCTTTTACTTTTCTACATTGGCTAGAGGTATAGGGGGAGGGTTGAGATCTCATAAACATGTTTAACCCCGCCGCAATTTTGCGCCTGTCCCAAGTCAGGAGCCTCTGGCCTTTGTTAGTCTTGTATGATTTTAAATTTTAGTTTCTTGTGTATAATTCGGAGTTTAGTATGACGTCCATTATCACTGTACTATTATGCATATTTTAGGGGCCAGCTGAAGGACACCTACGGGTGCGGGAATTCTCGCTACATTGAAGACCCATTGGTTGCCTTCGGCTGTTGTTTGCTCTATGGTCGGGTGGTTGTCGCTTTGACATATTCACCATTTCCTTTCTCAATTTTATTTCATGAACAACATGGTACTTTGTTTTCAAAGCAAGGCCAAATAAACACAATTGTAGTCTCTCTCTCAGTCTCTGTCATCCCTAGGTGACATTGAACGTAAAAAAAACCGCATGATGTACACAGTGTAGAGATATTTCAAAATAATTTAAATTGTACTTTAACCTACCATTGCGAGTGAAACCATCTATCATCTGAATATATTATGCTGCTTTAATCCAATACACATGGTCTGATCTCATGGATGACCATTAACTGTTAGTAGTTTTCAAATCTTTTTCCGGTAGCTTTTGTTTTAATAGTGTATTTGTAGTCGGCACTTGATTGTATTCAAAACGAAACGATTCACTTGTATCTGGAAAGTTGTGATTTAGCAGGGATGTTCCTAAACTCCAATTGATATACGGTGATTTTCCTAAAAGGGTTCATTAAATAATCATTCAATATATCGTCAATATGATATCGTTGTAATCCTCAGAACATCTGCACTTTTTGTGTCGGCTTGCTTAATGACAATATCATCACGGATCTTTAAATTGTTCATGGGTTGGCTTTCTTGTTCTGAGAGATTCCGTAAACGTTTGTCACCGACTGATGATTTTACTTCAGTTTTCTAAGATTCTAAATTATCATTTTTACTTCTTGATGGATTCAATTCCCTTTTTCTCAGAAATATCAAATGATGCAAAAATATCATCTGCTTCCGGACCCTTTTGTGTAGATTAAAGAGTTAACCTGTTTCCTGCTCTTTCCTTCACACCCGAAACTGATCTGAAGCTATCAAATCGTTGGGTCCATTTGGTCCACGTTTCTAGCAAAGAATTGTCCGGTAAACTAGTAATTCATTTTTTTTAAACCGTTGCCACCATGTCATATTGGCAAGGCACACACATTTACTGGGGATCCTGCTGTAATCCATGAAAGGATATCACGGTCGCGGGGACTCCAATCAACTTTAACCTGTTTCTCTCTCAAGAGAGCTGCTGCTTTAGCGGAAAATATTTTATGGTAATCATAAAATGTAAGGCCATATAAATTATGGAGGTTGATTATGTTATCGTCGTAAGCATCTAGTTCCTCCCTACGGTCTGGATATGCATTACATATTATAATTTTGAATTTCATAAAGCTTGGATGAAAAAGTGCCTATTTAATCTAGGATCGGGTTTGTTGGCCATGTTAACGTGCAACCCATCGGCTATTATTGATGGGTTAGAGGAGTTTCAAAATTAGGAATGACGAGAGCTCCTAAATTAATGTCCTGACCCTCAATAATATTTCTCTGTAACGATGGTGCCGCAATATCTGCGTTGGCTCCATATAGCTGTGACAACTGCCTCTTCAATGTAGAGGTCTCTAACAGCATACGGGCATTTTATTTCTATAATTTCTGTGGTACCATTTGAGCACAATTTTCCATCAGGTGTAGCACCAAGAAAACTAAATCCAGGATTGACCACTAAACCACAATCGTAAAGATGGTTGTCCTTATACTTTTCAACATATTGTTCCTTTGCCACAGTTACATTGCACTCATTACGCAACATGAAGCCTAAAGATGCAATTAGCAAAAACTAGTAAAAACTGTCATAACGGTTAATGTGGGTCTTTCCTAACACTTTATTGATTTATTGTGACACATTTAACCTCCTCCTTTACCCCAAAGTTTTAAATTTTTGAAGCTGATGTTAAAGGTGTTCAGTGCTGTATAAAGATCTTACACTTAAACGGATATGGCCATCAAAATGTCCCTTGAACTTTTGCATATTAAATTTTTCATTTCCTAAATCTAAGATGTGGGGTGAAGTCTAAGCCACATATACGCCGTTTGATATAACATATATGGCCAGGGTTAACAAAACATCACAAAAGCAGCTGAACAGTTTGTCTGAAGAAAAAAAATAGTAGACAATCATACATAGGAATAGGTCAATTTATGACATGTATAGTGTTATTTGTAGTTACTTCAGGTTCCTCTTCACTTCATACATTGAGGATTTAAAACCGTTAACATATTCTTATCTGGTTTTGTAAGTTATGACTTCCATAAAATTGTATATATCAATTGAAAATTTGATTATATTTAAGACATTTCCTGTGAGCATCCTCAATTGATTGAACCTATGTAACATGTTTAACTTACCCACACTCATTGACTGTTTTAACTATGGATTGTTAAGCATCAATGATGAGTATCTTCAACCTCATAGAAAGAGGATTACTGTGTCCCGTCAAAAGCATTTTAGACATGCTTTCTAATGCACAAGTGAAATGAATGAACACACTTATTCCGATGAAGGTGTTATTTACAATAAATAAAGCAACACTGCAGTCGACAGGGATTAGTATGCCCCTGTTAATCAAATTGAAATTTCATTAAATAGAATTGTAGTCTACATGTATTTGACAAGAAACCACTCATTCTTTACATGAGGCATAGGACTAAACATGAACTTCTTAGAAAAAAAATTGAAACTTGATTTCCTTCAGCCATTTGGTTTTATAAAAATAATGACTATCCAATTACAAACGAATTCAAGGTTATTGTTTACACAAATTTGATTAGGATTCTGCTGCCTTCTGGAGATATTTTTGAAATGTCGTTTTCGGATACTTTTCCTTTTGATTCCACAAATCAACGATCAACCCTTAATCTTTGAATTCTTTGGTTATGGGCGTTTTTGCCTTTTATTACACTTCCTCTATTCGTACCACGACAACCTTCCACGAATGTGCAAATATCAACATTTTCACCACCATGATCCACTCTGATACGGGAAGGAACTCCATGTTGTGTAGTGGCCTCTATAAAAAGATCATAACTCTGTGGTTGGCTGGTTATTATTGCTCGCATGTAAAACAGTAACAAGGCGACTGTAGCCATCAATACCACCATGAACAACAATATTCCACCTAAATTAAGAAAAAAGGAGATGTCATGAAAAGTCATGCAAAACATGCCACAGCTAAGTTATTAAAATTTATAAAAAGTATCAAAACCATAAACATGTGGTAATGCAGCTATAGTTTAACACTTAATGCTTTACCACTAAGGGTAAATGTATTGAAAAAAAAGGTTTTAATATGAAGATTGCCATTCTTCATTGGAGTGATTGCCCTTAAATGATCTCCTTCTTTACTCTTATCATGCCGCCCTGATGTTGAGTGCATAGAAATTGTTGTTTGATATTTAGTCAGAAAGGTATGTAGTTACGATTCTGTTGTCAGGTCAGTAAAGATTGCATATTTTGGCGTTAATATTGATTCACTTACAGAGTACTTGCATCGGAACTAAACACATTTATTCAAATACCAGTTGTTGGCATGACACGGGTTATGTTCTTCTCATATATGTCATGATGGTATGATACTTAACACCTAACGGGAAGGATTGTGCCTAATATTCATATGAAATATTTGCTTAAAGTTATAAAATAAAATAACATAAAAATTAACTCACACTGTAGTTTACCAAAGATTGCACGAAAGTCGAAAATATCGAAAGCGAAACACAACCTTTCTTCACAATGCCACGTGGGAATCTCAATGAAAAAAAATCAGAAATAACTCGTGTTTTACAGTAAAAGCACGTGCAAAAATGCGGGAAATTTGAATCATCAAAAATAAGTATATTAAAAAAATGGTTCTGGTGACATCACACTCCCCGTCTGATATAATAATATCGCCCTAGGTTTTAAACAAAAAAGATTCTTAAGACTGCAAGTAAGAACTAAAAACACTTCGTTAACAAAAATCAAAAAGGAAAATTAACTAGACGACTTAAATTTAAGGCACATGTTTGTAACTACTATCTAAAATGTCACTAATAAAGTCAATGTACATATCAACAGTTTAAATATTGTTCAATAGTATCACTCAGACAATAGCTTCACAATCTCAGTTATCGGACGAACATAAATAACTGGTTTTCCTTGTTTAATAACTTTCTATTTCCTTATAAGATTGTCATTTTCGCTGGCGAATGTTCTTAATATTGTTCCAATTGGCCATTCGGTCCCAACCATGTCTTTTTCTCGCATAAGAATAATGTCGCCCTGTTCCAAATTTGTCACTTCCTTTTTTCACTTTTGTCTTTATTGTAATGTTTGCAGATATTCCCTATTCCAACGTTTCCAAAATATCTCAGCTAATGTTTGAACATATTTCCATTCTGATTGGTACATACATATAGTTGATATATATTTTCAACGCTATCTTCTTCCAGCAATACTGTAGAATCCACCACAGGTCCTTCCTGGCCAGGTTTTCCCATCCTGACCCTTCTCCTGTGGGTGGCTTGATCCAATAAGGACAAATCAAAGGGCTGAATCACCATAATCTCTACTCTCCTCATCCCTGCCCTCGCTGGAGCACGACCTGAAGGACTCAGAATCAGACATTCTGAAAAATATGAAAAAAATAAACAAACATTAGTTAAACTGACAATTTACGTATTTAATACACACTAATTAAACTGACTACTAGTATTTAAACAATGTGGTAACCTACTCGTTTTCTCCTCTTTTATCTTTTGAGGGTGGAGTAGGACAGACAAGTTGACAGTTTGGGCATTTGTAGGGATCTATTTCATTTGCCTCTTGGATGGACATACCTATACATGTTTATAAGTGGAACCATTCCCGACAGTTATCGCATTGGACCATTGTCTCACCCGTGTCTGGGCCTCGATACACACAGTACTGAGGCGAAGTAGGCTTGGTCGTATTGCCTGCCAAGACATCAGCACCTTTTTTGAATTGGTCCCTACATGTTTCTAACCAAGCAGGAATCTTCCTATCCCCACATGGCTCGAGTCTGTCATGGTTAGTATTGAAAACCACCCGTTGGAGTTTTACCTTGTACACATACCCGGTAACCTTACTAATTATGATACCCGGCCCTTTCCATGGTGACCCTAATTTCTTACATTTACCCTTAATCTGAGCAGTGTCCAAAACATAGACAAGATCCCCCGGCTGGTATGATTTTTCTAAAACCCTAAGGTCATAGTCTCTTTTCATTTTCTCTTGGGAGGTCTTAAGCTTATCACGAGCAATGGTGTGTGCACTTTTGATAGCTTTTTCTAGGTCTATGACCCTCCGGTGGATCGCTATCCTTGCCGTGGTCGGAGGGCTTGCGTGTCTCAGTGACCCCAAGAGCTATGCCAGCTGGAGCTTCGTCTCCTGGTAGGGTTACCCATGCTGGACAGGTCGAAGGGTAGAGACCAGACTAAAGTGATCCGAACATCGTGAGATGCCCGATGTTTTAAATAAAATAGGCTCTCCAACCCGTTTGCCGTGGGTTGCTACCCGTGTCGGTGGTTGACGAGATCCTTGTGGATGAGGGCTATAGCCAGACTCCTTACGGTCAGAAAATACCCGGACGGACGAGACTATAGTTCAATAAGCTGCTTTGGCTTCGAAATCATCTAAACGGGAGGTCGGATGGACCCGGTTCGATCAATCGGCTGGTCATGTCGAGCCCTTCAGTTAATCCTCAACAATAAGCTTTCTTGTAACAATTTTCATAATATACACATGTATTTTAAATTAAGCTATTTATATTTTGGATAACTGAAGAAGGCGATGGCTCATGGGTCAATCAAGTGGTACGCTTTCTTTTTCGCTTGATGGATACGCTCTGCTTGAGTATACTATTCTTGGAACATCTGGTGCTTTCCGCAGTGGATCTTGGGTGCTGATTTTGAGGACCAGCTACATTATATATGGAGCTCGTTTTCAGCATTAGCACTCGATCCCGGTTCGCCACGGAAACACAGCATCGCCCTTGTAGGCACTCCGAGGTGGGTGGATGGCAAGAATGGTGAATCTTTCTCCTTTCATATGGCACAACAAAACAAACACTCGAAATCAGCTTTAATACATAAGAAAAGAAAATGTGATGATTCAGAGCCCTGTCGGGAAGATGACAGTTGGCCCAGATTTATTGTAATAAAAGGAACAGAAGAAAAACCAATTTCAAAAATATCGCCCTTTGTAATTCACAAACAAATTCAAAGCGTTGCTGGTACTGTTAAAAAAGTTTCAAAAATGAGATCTGGCAATTTGTTGGTTGAATGTTCCAACAAAAGTCAATCAACAAATTTACTTACAATGTCTACAATATCAAACTTTCCTGTTTCTGCCTCTCCTCATAACAGTTTGAACAGCTGTAAGGGGATCATTCGAGACAGAAGTCAATACCTTGGTGACCTTACCGTGGAAGAAATCGGTGAGGAACTTTCAAGCCAAGGTGTAACTAATGTTATTAGATTTCAAATTAAAAAGAATGGAAATATAATCAAATTAAATACTTATCTTTTGACCTTTAGAACTCCAACTCCTCCTCCATCTATTACTTTAGGTTGCTTCGGAATCAGAGTTGACATGTTTATCCCAAACCCAATTCGATGCTTTACTTGTCAAAAGTTTGGTCATGGAAGCAAACAATGTCGTGGTAAGCAGAGATGCTTCAAGTGTTCTGACGAAGGACACGAGGGAACAAACTGTCACTCTGAATCTTCTAATTGTGTAAACTGTGGTGAATCCCATTTTTCATCGTCTAGGGACTGCCCTGTTTACCTTAAAGAAAAAAATATTATTAAAATTAAAACAGAAAGAAACATTAGTTACCCAGAAGCTAAACAGATAGCTTCTGTTTCGAATGATCTCCTTGTTTCAAACAGACCATCGTACGCCAGCAAAGTTGTCCGCTCATTCAGTCACGAGAATACACAAACTCGCATGACTTGGCCAATTGATGCGGACAATTTTAAAATGCTGCCTGTTGAAACAGAACCTACCGATAGAATATTAATTCCAAGAAAACCAATATCTTCCAAAACCAGTACTCAGTCAACTCAATCTTCCCTACAGAGCTCACTATCATCACCAAAAAAAAATGAGAAAAAAAAATCAAATAAAAAAGAAACAGTAGAAATACACAATTGGAGCGGTGAATCTGTCTGGGATTTTCCCAGTGATATAGATGATTCTTCCACCTCCAAAAGTCTTCCTTCATCTGCATCCAAGAAGGTATCTTCTTCGTCCAGTACACAGTCTACCAGAGCCCAATCTCCTCTTCGTTCTCAAGAAAAGAAGGATGTCCAAAAGAAGCCAGGAAATACATCCTCTCAGAAGTCTTCTGATTCGAGGTCGCGGGGTAGGGGTCGAGGCGGAGTAACACCAGCTGCGCGTAGTCCTGGAGATCGACGACTCTCCTCGCACAACAGATTTTCAACACTTATCATCGAAACTGAAATGGAAACCGAAAGTGTTCCGCCACCTGAAAGATCACGATCTCAGGGTGAGCGAAATAAGAATGCTGGCAAACTCGACAGCATTCGCCCTTCGTTTATTAAATAATGACAAATATAATCCAATGGAATTGCCGAGGTCTTAAAATAAATCTTCTCGAGTTAACACTTCTAGTTCAGTCTTTTTTACCTATTGCATTTTGTCTTCAAGAAACTCATCTAAAAGAAAGTGACAACGTATCTTTAAAAGGATACAACATGTATAGCACATTTTCTAAGGTAGATGAACGTGCTGCAGGCGGATCATCCATTTTTGTGAAGGACAACGTCATTCATAGCACAGTCCAACTCACAACGGATCTGCAAGCAGTTGCAATTCGTTTATCATTAGACAAAACAATTACATTATGTTCGATATATATTCCACCTAATTCAATTATCGATAAAGCAAAACTCAAAAACCTCACTGATCAATTACCCTCACCATTTATACTTATGGGCGACTTCAATGCCCACAATCCATTATGGGGTAGCAAGACTCATAATGCCAAAGGTAAGATCATTGAGGACTTTGTCTCTCAAGAAGGATTATGCATTTTTAATGATGGATCTAATACGTATCTTCATCCTGGAAACGGGTCTTATTCTTCTATTGATATCACTATATGCGATCCCTCTCTGCTCCTGGATTATTCATGGCGTGTTCATGATGATCTATGTGGAAGTGATCACTTTCCAATAGTACTTGAAATTTTTTTTAATTCTGCCCAACAGAGAGTACCACGTTGGAAACTTGACAAGGCGGACTGGTCCTTGTTTGAGAATCTCTGTCGAACGGAACTTCAGTCAAAGATGTTTGAGACTGTGCAAGATCCAATTTTAACTTTTAATACAGTTCTAACGTCAATTGCTGACAGAACTATTCCTAAGACCTCGGCAAATCCAAAACATCCCAGTAAACCATGGTTTGATGACGCATGTGATCAAGCCATAGGTGACCGTAAAAAATCTGAAAGACGGTTCAATCAACAACCAACGACGGAAAACTTGAGTAATTTCCGTATTTTTCGCGCTAAGGCACGGCGGACTTGTAGGCAAGCCCGACGAACATCCTGGAAAAAATTTGTCTCGGGGATTACATCTCGCACTCCGATGACAAAAGTTTGGAATATGGTAAATACAATAAAAGGTAAAAATTCTAAAGCCACTGTAAAACATTTGAAAGACGGCAATAATTTATTAACATCTGAAAAGGATATTGCCAACAAACTTGGTGAAACTTTTGCAAAGTCTTCTTCTTGTAACAACTACAGGGAAGACTTTAAAAAAGTTAAAAAACAAAAAGAAAAAATTAAATTAAACTTTAAATCAAAAAATGGTGAAAATTATAATAAACTATTTTCTCTTGAAGAACTTAAAACATCTCTGTCAAAAGCCCATGATACAGCTTGTGGGCCTGATAATATTCACTACCAACTCTTAAAACACTTGCCAGATTCCTCGCTAGAAGCTCTCTTGCAGCTCATGAATAACATCTGGGAATCTGGTGATTTACCATCAATCTGGAAGCTTGCAACCGTCGTGCCTATTCCAAAACCAAGTAAAGATCATACGGATCCTATTAATTATCGACCAATTGCTCTTGCCAGTTGTGTCTGTAAAACACTCGAACGGATGGTCAATGATCGCCTTGTTTGGTTCCTGGAATCCAATGGGCTATTAGCCAATATCCAGTGTGGATTCCGACAGGGTCGCAGTACTCTTGATCATCTTGTTCGATTCGAATCATTTGTCCGTAATGGTTTTGCGAAAAATGAGCATGTGGTGTCGGTCTTTTTCGACCTTGAGAAGGCCTATGATACTGCATGGAAATATGGTATTTTAAAAGATCTATTTGATATGGGGTTGAAAGGCAATATGCCTAATTTTATTTCTAATTTTCTCTCTAACAGACAATTTAATGTTAGAGTTAATTCGACCATGTCTGATCTTTATGATCAAGAGATGGGTGTCCCTCAGGGTAGTATTTTATCTGTTACATTATTTAGTCTTAAAATCAACAGCCTTGTTGAAGTTTTAAAAAGTAATATTGAAGGTTCATTGTACGTTGATGATTTTTTAATATGTTACAGAGGCAAATATATGAATAACATTGAAAGACAATTACAATTATGTCTTGGAAGAATTGAAAAATGGGCCTCGGAAAATGGTTTTAAATTTTCCACTTCAAAAACGGTCGGGATGCATTTTTGTAACAAAAGAAAATTGCATCTTGATCCAGAACTAACTTTTTACGGCAACCCAATTAAAATGGTTGATGAAACCAAATTTCTTGGGTTAATTTTCGATAAAAAGTTAACCTTTCTACCCCATATCAAAATGTTAAAAGCGAGATGTTTAAAAGCTTTAGATATTTTAAAAGTTGTCGGCAGCACTGACTGGGGTGCTGATCGCAACATTTTACTCAATTTATATAGATCTCTTGTTAGATCTAAACTAGATTATGGCTCTATAGTGTATGGCTCTGCAAGGAAGTCCTACATACAGATTCTCGATGCTGTGCATCACCAAGGTTTGCGTCTCTGTCTTGGCGCATTTAAAACCTCACCAGTTGAGAGTCTGTATGTAGAGGCTGATGAGCACTCACTCACTGACAGACGTTTGAAGCTTGGACTTCAATATGCTGTCAAACTAAAAGCCCATTCAGATAATCCTGCCTACAGCTGTGTTTTTAATCCGATTTATGAAGATATTTTTGCAAAACATGAAAATAAAATTCCTCCGTTAGGTTTACGTTTAAAACCACATTTAGCTTCTTTTGATTTAAAATCTGTTGCTCAAGTTCAAACTTGCAAGTGTCCTCCATGGGAACTTCCCAAACCAAAAATGATATTTGATCTCCGTGAACACAATAAAAATAAAACAAATCCTCTTTTAATTCAGCAACACTATGCTGAAATTAAAGCCGATTATCTCGATTTTTCAACTGTCTATACTGATGGATCAAAAAATGGTGATAGAGTTGCATCTGCTGCTGTCTTCAGGGACAGAGCTGCAACCCTCCGTTTGCCATCTGATGCATCCATCTTTACTGCTGAAGCAGAAGCAATAATTTTGGCTTTGAAATTTATTGCTTCAGATAAATCCAAATTTATTATATGTTCGGATTCACTTTCATGCTTACAAGCTATACGAAATACTAAAATTAAAAACCCAACAATCCTGAAAATTTTATATGTAATGAGGAATTTAAAAATTCTTCTGAAAGAAATAATATTTCTATGGGTTCCGAGTCATGTTGGAATCCTTGGAAACACAGCTGTAGACCTTGAGGCAAAGAATGCCCTGGGTGACCCTCTATCTAAATGTGATATACCATATACTGATTTTAAATCTAATATTAGAGAATATGTTTTTAATATATTGAAAAATAAATGGAGTAAAAAAGACGATAATAAATTGCATGAAATTAAACCTAATTTAGGCAAACCTTTTGATAATATTATGTGCAGAAAAGATCAGTGTGTTATTACTAGATGTCGTATTGGTCATACTAGAGTAACACACGAGTATCTTTTAAAAAATGAAGATGAACCACAATGTGTTCCTTGCAACTGCAAGTATACTATTAAACATGTTTTAATTAATTGTATTGACTTTGCTGATATTCGTAAGAAGCATTTCAATGTCAATAATATGTATGATTTATTTAATAATGTTCCATTTACAAATATTGTTGCTTTTTTAAAAGAAATTGGAATTTATTATAAAATATAAAAATGTTATTATATTTAAATCGATTTTAATTTTTATCACGTTATTTTACTGTTGATTTTTATTTGTATATAATCAATTTGCTTTAGTCAAGAATTTTAGTGTATTGAAGGACCTGTTGTCTTATTTTAAAAATATGCTTTAAATTGTAAAAATATTCGAATTAGCTCTCGCCGCGATATAGCCTTTTTGTGCTAATGCGGCGTAAAGCAACCAACAATCAATCAATCAATCTAGGTCTATGATATAGCTATCAGCACCCTCATACTTTTTTTCGCTTTGACTGCCGAACATAAGGTCTGCTGGCTGGTTGGTCTCCATGCCTAGCATGAGCTTGTTTGGTGTGTACCCTGTACTCCTGTTGACACTAGATCTCATGGCTCCCCCTAGTTGAGCAATGTGTTGATCCCAGTTTTCTTGTTGTGAATCAACAAAGCATCTTACTGCGGTTCTGTCTCTCAACTTGTCCATTGGACTGAGGACGGTAAGGGGTCGTTCTAGCCTTTTGAATTTGCAGCAAATCACATACTGCTTTAAAGAGTGTTCTCTCAAAGTTACTTCCCTGATCTGAAAATAGCTGGAACGGATAGCCAAATCTTGTAAAAAAAAACTCATTAATGGCAGCCTGAGCCGTCACTTCAGCCGTTTGAGACGGTAGTGGTATACACTCTGTCCACTTGGTGAATTATGGGCGTCCGTCTGGCAGTGCGGTCAGAAGGGGGACGATAAATCCGATGCCTGTCGGGGGAAGTTTGGACTGCCACTGGAAACTGAGGGTATATTGGATAGGAACAGAAATTTTGACTTGCAACAGGCCACCTACGGACCCCTAAAAGAGTTGTTCATGGGTTCTTAACTTGCAAAAGCGTGGCACTCTCTTTACACGAGGCTTCGGATTTAACGTCCCCGTTCTGACCGGACGTGACTGCGAACTTGATACATCCCGCACAGCCAAACGGACGCCCCACTTCGGTAAGCGTTTTATTGCCGGTCGGGAGAAAACCAAGTGAACATATTTCTATACCCCAGTCACCCTTTGGGTTACTGTAAAACAAGCTGGACATTCAGTTCCGTTATCAAGGTTCTCTGGAAATTCACAGTTCTTTGAAAGAAATTCATGAATTCACTGACAGTCTCTGCTATTAAAGATTTGTAGATGTCTGATACCTAAAAATAACACAATATTAAAGTTTTTAAACAAAAGTAACATGTTGATTAATTTCTATCAAAACAACCCTTAATTCAATACTTTCTAATTTTAATCAAGGCTAATAAGTTGTTGGACAGCTGAAATCCACCTGTTCAGGTAAACTATTTTCAGTACCGCAACAACCAGACATTGTATAGATTGATTGGTTTATTCAAATTATTTTCCTACATTTTAGTGATTTGTATCTAAGTAATTTAGTCTAAAAGATTTAAATAATAAGAAATACATTTTTATTTAACATGATTTGATGTAAATTTAAGAAACGTTTTAAATCAAAAACTATGTTGTATGAACTATAGCTAGAATATGTGTGCTCATGTGCGAAGATGGAAAATTTTATTGTGCATCCCACATTTCTTCAAAAATGCTAAAATTATCATTGAAACTTGTATCTTACATTCATTTTAAGTGTTTTGTTGAAGTAATAACGTAGAAAGAGCCTCTTCGCTCAATTGAGCTTTGTAGATGTACACAGATTTTATGTATATGTTTACTGTTCATGTTTCACCATTGTCAAGTCAAGATCCGGTATCATAGAGTAAAAAGCGGTACACGTTTAAAAACAAACCTGAAAGTTGACATAATTTCTCTAATATTTAGAACTTCTAAATTTCAAAGCCTCACAAAAACCTTTGCAAGACACATGGCTCTCTATGAGAAGTCCATATAACCACTTCAGTAGTCCCATATCAAATGCCAGTTTAGGAAACTTTGTGGTTGACGGCCAAAGTCTGTACGTCACCAGTGTTACAGCTTCTGGTTCACATTTGCAAAGCTGGATGCTGTTTAGGCTGTCTTCCTAAAAAATATGTTTTACTATGCTAATGCCTAAATTTCATATAACTAGTATAAATGCTATATTGTGCTGCTACTTACTTTTTCTTTCAAATAAATATGCCTATTAATATCAGAGGAGCTGCTGTATACTAGAAAAAATGATGTTGATGATTTGACTTCGTCAATCAGCATTTTAGCATTACATTTTTGTCAATTGCTATCTGCTCTATTTGTTCCAACCTTTTATGAGAGTCAAAATGTATACCTAGGGTGGGAATTAAACCCATGTACGTTCATTTACTTTATTGTTCTTTGTGTACATAAAATGTACATGTACATAAATATATATAAAATGCAAAAAATGCTGTAATGTATCATTACACCCTCATTAGTTAAGGACCAAGTAAAGGAAGTCCCTGCACATACCTAGACGTATTTCTTGGGTAAGATTTATTATATAACTCTTGAAAGTACAACACGATAAAGGTTATTGGTAAGTTTATAGTAATATCAACGTGTAATTCAGGTAAACAAACTGTCAAACATAAACAATCTACCACGTGTTTGTCTGCTGTGCTTGAATTCAAAACGACCCATCAGGCTTATTTTCACAAATTTTTGCTCAAGCAGACAGTTAAATATATACGTTTACCTTATGGGGTCTGTTAAGAATGGATTTGCTGTTATAAATTGTGTATGCATGGAAATATAAGGAAGATAACATTGGTTTTTACCGTAACTTTTGAATACACAACATTCCCAAGGTATCCCCACAAAACACATGGCTACTTTGTAACGACGGCTGATAACATGTAGCCACTTTCTAACGGCAATTGTAATTGGATGATCTTCAAATATCAATAAAAAATTGCTAATAAATGATAGGATACGAATTTGTGTCAGATTATAAATAGGTGAAAAAATGTAAACATTGAAATCCGCCATCTTGACGTAGGAAACAAAATAATTTTCAGTCTTGGATTAAAGGACATTGCGCACATTGCCAGTGTATCATGCATAAACAGTCATCTGCTAATATATCTTTCAATTTGTGTTTAAAACTTACTTTTTTATGTTTTAGTTAATTTAATGTTTTAATTTACTACAGAATGGAACATCGTTCTCAAAGATGCTGTAGAATAAATATAGGTGGCGCTGTTTTTGGCTTAAACATTTTGCATACGGGTTCTTTTTTTGTCGACAAATTGACCTCTATCTGTCAGATTCAGGCGTTTGCCTTCCAAATGATCTATGCATTGCGTTATATTTCTTTCTGTAAATTTTCAGTGCATTTAGAGTATTGTAAAAAGTTTCACATTTCTGCTGTTTCCATGGCAACGACAGCCATTTTGAAAATTTCAGAGTCAAAAATCTCATCTTTACATGCCAGCTAACAATAATATTAAGTTTGGAGCATTTTGAAAATATTTGACTCTTTTCCAGTTTTCATGGCAACGGTGGCAATTTTGGAAATTCCAACTTCTAACGTCTAGTGCACTCTCCAGTCAACAATCATATTGTGTTTGATCAATTGTGTAGCATTTTGAAATTTTTGACATTTTGGCTGGTTTCTATGGTAACAGTGATCATTCCAAAATTTTAATGACAGATGCCGCATTGGTACATGAGAGGAAACATACCATCGAAGTTTCAATGGATTCGACCTGCCTATTTAGAAAGTAAATGCCACTTTAAGGTTTTTGAAGCATTTTGACCATCATTTTTGCATTGTTTCCATGGTAACAGCAGACATTTTTAAATTCCAACTCCAAATTACACATCTACCAATGTTGCTCATCGTTACTGTGAAGTTTTGTTAAGTTTGGAGCATTTTGATATATTGGAAATTTTTGGTGTAGCATGTGTAGTTTCCATGGCAACATGATAGTTCCAATGATTGTCAAAATCATCCAAAAACCAGTATATATTGGGCACCTACATTGTATCAAAATATTCTAAGTTAAAGCATCTCCAAATAACTCACCAAAATTAAAAAACTGGATTTTTTTACATTTGTTCCGTTTCCATGGTAACGGCAGCCATTTTTATTGGTTTTAAGACCTACTGCAACTCGAAAGTTTGTGTTCCTCATTTTTCTTAACTATCATTAAGATTGGTTCCATGGCTCCGAGAAAAACTGCCGTACAAAATAGGTGGAAGTATATTAATCATAATACAGAAAAAGAAACAGAGGAAAAGCAATATGTCACCCGACATTGTCGATCGGGTAACTTAAAAACACTTTTATATACGACACTTGACCTACATTGACATAAGTATCAAGAATATTTCAAATTGTTGTTATAGTCAATTATTACAGCAGCAAAATGTATATTTTCAGACATGATAGATCTGCAATTATCTGATTGAAACATTTCTGTCTACAAGTAATTCTACCGATCATACTAGATGTTTTTCTGTTGTTCTGTTGAATATTTATTCAACAAATAAATTGATCAGTTGTTTTATAAGGAACACGGTTAACGGAATAATAATACTACAGTGTAAAACAATCTTCATTTATGTAAATGGTAAACAAATATGTTGCAGGCTTTTTCATATGTATAATGGTGGAAACTTAAAAAATGCAGGTATTTTTTGTACGCCTTCCCCAACAACAATCTTGTCAATCTCCTCCAGTTTTCCCCACTCACTGGACAAATTCTGTATTAGGTAGTTTGTGCTATTGATTATTAATTAACAAAAGGATACAGAAGTTACCAACGACACATTAAAATGTGTAAAGTTATCTTGTTGTACACTTAACATCTGTCTGCCGTTTTTATCGTCTGAAAATATGCATGGCATGCTTGTAACTACAAAATATTTGTCTTGCATGTATTTATTGCATTTTGCTGTTATAAAATCAGTTAATAAATTAAAACTCTAAATGTTTTATCAGGTATTATATTTTTCTAAATATTTTGATACGAGCGTCACTGATCAGTCTTGTGTAGACGAAACGCACGTCTGGCGTACACAATTATAATCCCGATACTTTGATAACTATGTATATTCCTAATGCATAAGCTTTTGTCTAAGTAATATAAAATTCTGTTTTTACAAAACATTGTAGTTGAATGTATAAACTACAAACTGTATGTTCTGATGGAAAAAAAGTCCACACTTTGTTTTATTTTTTGGAAACAAATGTTTATTTCAAAAGCTTTATAGTAGGTATTCTGCATTCTGATTAAGCCTCGGTTACAGTTTATAAAATATATAAAATTAAACAACTATTATAATTGCTAAATTTATCAATGGAATTCTTTAAAAACTTGGGTATAACATTATGATAACGCATTATTATATACACAACAGAGAAACTATTAACAACTGCCTTTTAATAGTCTATGCAAACTAGACAATCATCAATCACAGGCTTGTCTTCTCTATTGATTCTCCTTCCTTATGCATCTTAAATCTGAATATTTAAGCGATTGCAGGCTAAGTGCTTAAATTGAAGGCATCTTACGCAGAATAAAGACTTCATTACCGATTTTTTTCAATTCTTTAGATTTCATTTGGAAAGAAATTGTTACTAGAACTAAGACTAGGAGAAAAACAATTGCGTCAATTCAACAAAGAACCACAATAAAATACACAAGAAATAAATGCACAAAACGTAAAAAAAAACCAAACTCAAATTATTAACAACTGGAAGACAATGAAAACATTATGGAAGTACTATATAGCTGGAAACGCAGGCATCAATCACTAATGACAGTTATTAAGCTGGACCAAGTAAGAGAAAATCTTGAGATAGGAAAAATGTCCTATCGGGTTGAAGCTCAAAATGATAAGCTATATGCATTTTCCATTTCTAAGTAGCAACATTCCAGCAGCACCTGCATATGGAGGATATATTTTCCAATTGATACGATATTCCCGCGAAGTGACCATGTTTCGTTCCCCAGTCAGCCTTGACGGAAATTTTGTTCAAGCACTGTCCTGAATTTCTTTACAAACAAACTGATGTCAATTAGCATGGCTGTCAATAACCAATAGTCTCGGTCAAACTTCATAATAAGTATGATGAAACAGAATATGAAATCAATGAATGAAATAAATAAATAAATTGATGAATAACCAATCAAACATTTATTATACACATAAATACAACGGCGACATACATATGACGACACTTTTATTTAGGCTTTACCTGCTGGAACATTTTACATACATTTCCCCCTAAACATCAATCTCAGATGTTTCCTGTTTAAATTAAATAATATTTGTTCAATAACTTTTCACAGACTTGCATTCTATTTTCTAAACTTCATTATCAAGCTTGAATTTGGATTCTGTCACTAATTTTCACTCTTGCAGTTGTTTTATGAGAATGGTTGAATGAGTCCCAAGTTAATTGTCAGGCTTTCGCAATGTACTTTTTATGGAGTGATTTCCACAACTACCAGACTGTGAGAAACTAAACTTGTAGTCCGATTTAAAATACAGTTTCCAAATTTTTCAATGTTTTTTTTATGGTTGACAGTATAGCTGATTCTGCTCTTTACTCTCTAAGTGTATTGGTACTCTAGGAAGAAATGTACCATCTGTTGATATGTTCTCTAATCCAGAAACTAATAAGTTAATGCAATGTATTTGAAAAATTCTTTTGCTCTGTTTGAATTAAGATATGTTTGTCTAATATCAATACCTTTTGCCTTGTCCAAATTCGACAGTCAAACATAATCCGAAAAAGTCTCCCTGCTAAGCACAAGATTGGTGATTTATTAATAACAGCTTTGTTCAAACTATCAATACTTTTCTGATCTTCTGTTCTCTCTCCTCAAGCAAAAAGTGTGCTCTCTCTTTAATGACACCAACAATTTTGATGTGATCTTTACTGGATTCATGTGACATCAGTTTCTCAACTTGTGTTGTCGTCCAGCAAAACTCCTTTGGAGCTTCATGTACATAAGTACACCAAGTACAAGTCATTGAATCAGTATGTACATATTTTTGAAGAAAACTGTAAAGAAACTGAAAGACCTCTCACCCCATTTCAGACATTTTTGACCAATTTCAGAAAAGTTAAATAATTAAGTAGCAGTCCAGCTAAGAAGCATGCAAAGGGCGATACATCCATAATGAAGCATATTGTTCTGCTTTAGTTTAATTGATTCTACTTAAGGGACAATTAGTATAATTCCGAAATTGGTCTATTTGTACCCCATGCAAAAATATGTTGAGGGGTTGATGATGTGCCTTTGTCCATCAGTCATTGAGTCCTGTTCCTGTTTTTTTTCCTTCTAATTGTGTCATACAACTCCCATCCACGAAGCCTTAGTTCTTTTGAAGATTTCAGTATTGATACCATTGCCTATACATATAGCCTATATATATATATATATATATATAAGAACCATAGACAATACACGCAGACTACACATAAGAACCAACACTTATTAGAATTTATTTAAATAATAATTAAAGTCTGTTATTGTTATTATATAACTTGATATGCTTTTACTCGGGTGTATAAGAATCATGTTTACTGTCACCTTCATATGCTTATTAGTTTAGCCCGCGAAATGTTAGTCCGTGCAATTTACCTCGTTTGGTTTAGTCATTTTGATCCAAACCTTACACGGAGCTTCACAAAAGCTTTAGAATTTACCCGTCCTCCTATTTTCCCATTATGCATGCTTTCCATTTATTTTTTAGTTTTGGAAGAATCATTATAGAAATAGCGTCATGATAGATATAATAATCTTTATTTGTTAAATACGTAACATTATACTTGTGACATAAACAAAAGTAGCAACAACAATAAAATAACTGCGTTGAACACACACATATCTATTTATCAATATACAAGTAAAACTAACCAAGAGTCCCCTGTCCTCAGCTCTGTTTTATAAAGGAACCCGTTTCTTTTTCACTTGGTTTGAATATGAAGGATTTAGAAGGACTACTATTTTATGAGTATCAGATAGATTTGGAAAGGGAGGATTATCTATTGCCATGACATTCAAAAAGTTTTATATGTAAAACATTATTAATTTTACAATGGAGGAGAAAGTGATTTTCATCTTCTAAGGTTTTACAGGTTGGACATGTTCTATGGTCTCGAGGTATTTTTAGATATCTGCCCTTCTCTATGAGCAAATTATGGTCACTAATTCTAATTTTTGTAAATAAACGTCTAGTTTCAAAATTTTGATATTTTAGATAAAATTCTTGGTCTTTAATATTTTTCGATTAAACTTTATTCTATTTTCCAGTAGTTCTGAATAAAATTTGCTTGTAGTATTCTTAATCCAAGTCTTTAGTTTGTTAACTTGTTCCATATTTTGACAGGACATTACTTTTTGTATATCAATGTTCATTTCTAGTGTTGAATCTTGTTAACGTGTTCCATATTTTGACAGGACATTACTTTTTTTGTATATCAATATTCATTTCTTGTGTTGAATCTTTGATAAAAGTGGACCAAGTATAAACTCCTTGTGAATCAAGGTGTTTACTTAATGTAAAACTTTCTTTTAGTAATGGATTTATGTTTTCAGTATTTAATCTAGCCCAATAAAGAATTGTTTGTGTTTTTATACGACCGCAAAAAATTTAATTTTTCGTCGTATATTGCTATCACGTTGGCGTCGTCGTCCTGCGTCGTCGTCGTCGTCCGAATACTTTTAGTTTTCGCACTCTAACTTTAGTAAAAGTGAATAGAAATCTATGAAATTTGAACACAAGGTTTATAACCACGAAAGGAAGGTTGTGATTGATTTTGGGAGTTTTGGTTTCAAAATTTTAGGAATGAGGGCCAAAAAGGGCCCAAATAAGCATTTTCTTGGTTTTCGCACTATAACTTTAGTTTAAGTAAATAGAAACCTATGAAATTTTGACACAAGGTTTATGACCACAAAAGGAAGGTTGGGATTGATTTTGGGAGTTTTAGTTCAAACAGTTAAGCAATAAGGGGCCCAAGTAAGCATTACTCTTGGTTTTCGCACAATAACTTTAGTATAAGTAAATAGAAATCTTTGAAATTTAAACACAAGGTTTATGACCAGTAAAGGAAGGTTGGGTTTGATTTTGGGAGTTTTGGTCCCAACAGGTTTTTAAAGCAATTGCTTTTATGCTATCGCGTATGGCCATCTTTGTGACCCAGATCAGAGACTCCGCCCATATCAAGCCATAGTATTTTGTTAAACAGGCTCCTGGTCTGTCATTCTTTAACACCTATGTATGTTTTCTAATGCAATACATAGCTTGAAACTTTAAAAAAACGTTAGTGGATTTAAGAAGTTTCAGAATATGTTCTTGTAGATGTATTTTTGTATTTAAAGGGTCAACCGTTTGACTATCAAATAACATAGAAGTCCGAGTGAAAAAAAGTACATTTTTATAACTGCGATTCCGTTTTCCGCCGTTCGTACGGTTTTATGTTTAATTTGTGTTTCTTTAAGAGGTCAGGTGCTCCTGTTCATTCATAAAATTATCGTTCATTCATAAATTAATCGTAAAATCACTACACAGGTTAATGCGTAGTGTCAAATGATTACCTGTAATCTAAAAATAGACAAACTTTGTTTGCGCAAATAATTTAGCGGAACGAAACCCTTGTTGAAAACACATAACAATAAGTTCGTTTTCCTTTTCTGTCAAACTCCGTAATATTTATCGAATTTATTGAAATGGACCCGTCCAAACGCAGTAGATGCCAAGTCGGTCCAGATGAAGAGATATTTCAATTTGGAATTTTCTAGTTACATAGATTGAAAAAAAGTACGTCTTTTTAAATATCATGATCAAAACTGGGAATGCATAACAAATGTCAGATGAAACCATTATCCTCGTCTTTTCAGTGAACAAGTCTACTACGTTTGTTGACATTCGACGGTCCACCGTGTTAGCAATTTTATTTCACATGTTTTCGAAATATTGAAGACAATGTTTCCTGAAAATTGATAAATGTCAAAGCAACGTAGAGCTGTTTGTTCTTGTTCGTATAATAAAATTGAGAATGGAAATGGGGAATGTGTCAAAGAGACAACAACCCGACCATAGAAAAACATACAACAGCAGAAGGTCACCAACAGGTCTTCAATGCAGCGAAAAATTCCCGCACCCGGAGGCGTCCTTCAACTGGCCCTAAACAATACATCAGTGATAACGATTTAATGTAATGTTTGTCTGTGATGACACCCCCCCCCCCCCCTTTTCGGGATTGCATGAGAATTATAGTTATCTCGTACCCACATGCACTTGTTTCTATCCATAGGAAGGTCGGCTATCCATATAAAACTATTTTGGATAAAAACAAGTGCCCGTGCCGCATCAGAAGGACATACATGTATATCAACTGAGCAATAATGTTTGGAACTTAGTTTTAAAAATGATTACAAAGTACCATTATGAAAATATTTTTATTAAGCTGAAATATATATTTATTCTTTACATGTTTATGTCTTGTAAGATATTTTATTTCTTTCCCGTTTTTTAACATTTGCGTCTGGAAAGTTGAAATGTTTTAACTTAATCATTTGTGTTAATGGTTAAATATAAATTGATAATGAAAATTGTTAAAATTAAATCAATAAAGGAAATTATTGCCCAGTTACAAACACTACCAGGGGATAATCCATGATGATTTCTTTTTGAGTTATATGTTTCAGCACATGTATATTTGACCCCAACTTTAGCCTGGTAAACGTGTTGTTTCCTTGTGAAATATAAAACATATTAAAAATGACTTTCTGCTAAAGTCTTTTATTTATATAAAGTTAAAACCTTCTTACTTCTAACTAGACAACACTCATGTCAGGTTTAATTATTATATATATGTGGATGAAAAATAAAAATAGGTTGAAAGTGGGAAGTTTCTGCTGTATTGGAGTTCATGTGGTTAGGTCTGAAGTGTGTAATCCTTAAAAAAAATATGTATATGCAGCCAAATTTTTTGATTTGCACTTGCTAGCCCCATATTTATATAGTCATTTTGTAAGCTATCAGATTCTTTATTCATTGGCAATCAGAAATGAACACTATTATTGTCATGGTGTTTCATAATGAATCTACAAGTTTACAACCATGCAGCAGTAACTAGATTTTTTTAAACAACTTGTAATAAGGGTAAACAAACAATTTTTTATTTATTTATTTTGTTTTTTTCAGACAAGAAAACGGGTATTCAACCTGATATCTGCTGGTCAGATATCTTTAGCAAAGAATGTCAGGGGACTGCTGGCTAATAATGAGGCACAGAAACCGAGCCAGAAAGAAATGGAATCGTTCATCCAATACCATACCAAGAAACAGAAAAAAAAACCAAAACTTATAGACTATTCTGACTCATCAGAAGAGTCTGACGTGGATGGAGATTTAATGGGTTTAAAACGCCCAAGTGTTCAACCCATCAATAGCAGTCAGTCTAATAACATTGACATCAATCCAACAAGATAATTTATTGACATGATTAAAAATTAGCAAAATCTGGTCCAAAACTCCTTCGCTTTAATTCACGTCCAGATGTTGATCTCATTTTTCCTCCTAAAAAAATACTATATAGACTAGTATACATGTACACAAATTAAAAAAAAATATTGCCTACATCATCAAGGTGCAAACAATTACATCATAACAGTGCTGGCTTATTTAAAAAAAGATTGTTTGGAGGTATAACAATACCTTTTTACCGAACACCTTTGGCCTACAACGATGGAATGGACCTCAAAAAGGACACACACTATATGTGGACAAAATTCATTGGTATGATCGCCTATAAACTTAATGCAGACGGACAAGCTTTAAACTTAATTCCAAAATATGCTTTACTACCTTCTTTCAATTCATGTTTCCAGTCCAAGTAATCGGAGAAGGAAAGTGTTTACTATGATTTGCCTTTGTAGCTTTAATTAGTACATAAACTGACTACCAGAAAATCACAGCCCGTATAGTAGTTGCATTGTATCTTCATGTGGAAAATTACACATTCAAGGAGTGTCTGAAGAGGAATTGACCTTTCGACAAGAGGCTGACAATTTTGAGAAATCATAAACAATGTTTCCCGAACAATATACTGCTAGTGACAAAATAACAAATAAAATACCAAAAGATTATACAAATCAGATGCCCCTTGAAGGTCGTGAAAAGTGCATATATTTTGGGATACAGCAGTTTTTTGCACCCTCATCCTGTTTAAAATCTGTTATTGATTCCCCATATCAAAAGATTGGATATTGTTTTTTTCCAAAAGTATTCTGAATTCATTTTCTTAAGAAGATTTCACTTTCTGTATAGATTTCTTACCATATTTAACTTTCAAAGGGTACCTTTTGTGGACTTTTATTCGTGTGTTACTCTAAACTATATTTTCTCCCATTTATTTATAATGTAGTTGTCGTGTTTCCGGAAATGAAACGGAGTTCACGTCTTTGTTTTTTTTTATCTTATTGTTATATACACTTATTTTTATATCCGGCACGTTTGGAAAATGTGTTCACGCAAAATTTTGTACAATTTCTCTTACCTTAGCTGAATTTGGCAAAACTTTGAGGAATTTTGGTCCTCAACACTCTTCAACTTCGTACTTTATTTGGCCTTTTTAACTTTTTTGGATTGGAGCGTCACTGATGAGTCTTTTGTAGACGACACACGCGTTTGGCGTATATACAAATTTTAGTCCTGGTATCTATGATGAGTGTATTTGTTCATCTCATTTTGCCAGGTTTCAGTTTAAAAAATTATTTTATAATTTTTCAAAGATAAATGAATAAACATTTTCCTTTCCAAAAGAGGATGGCTTGAAAACGATTAAACTTAAAATATCAAAATCTGGACAAAAATAAATTGTTTATCTTTTCTCTGGCAATATAAAAAGCAATGAACTCAATTTTTATTTTAATGTTAAGTGCTGATTACTTTACTTATGTACTTTTGGTTTCATTTACCTGTGTCTAATCAGAGATGACTCATATTTATACTCTTTTCCATATAAATTGGTTATCTTTTAATGATAATAAAAAATGCAATGAACTTTCAATGGTAGTTTTACGAAGAATTAGTTTAACGATTGATGAACAAATTCACTCATTTCTAGTCGCATTTGTCATCCATTCTTATGATCATTCAGTTCTGGTTTTTTTTGGGGATAAAAACGAAAAAGAATGCGTCTGGATATTTTCCCGTCATTGGACAAAACTTTCAGTCAGATTAGACTTCCGGTTTGTGTTTTGAACATACAAAGACTATGAATAAAGTATATACATTTGCTTTCTGCTATCATTTCTGCTGATATAAAAACTAATGAGACAACTATCCACCAGATCCAGGATATATTTATAAAATGTTATAGGAATCAAACCAGTCTTCTCTGATTAAACTATAAGAGTCTTGAAATTTATACAATAAAGAAATATAACCCAACACCAGTTAAGGCATTTGCAATTTTAAAAAATTAGATATAGATATATGTATATAATTTGTCCAAAAAATGTTAGATCTATAAATTTTGGAATGCAAATTTTTGTTCTTCCATGACCTGAATTGGAATGAAGAGTAAACAAAATAATTTTCTTTCAGTACTTTATGTACATTAGTTTAAAATTTAAATGTATAAAAAAATATGTTTTATACCAATGGTAATTTAAAAAAAATCAGTGATATTTATTAAATGAAATAAACATTATACATGTATGTATAAACTATAAGATTTAAAACTTATTGTTAAATACCAGTTATTAATCATGTAAATGTATCTAAAACAATTTTAGGGGAAAATTCAGAAGCTAATCAAGAAGAAGAGGACATAACATCATCCGAGGTATACATACATTAAACTTTCTTCTATTTAAATAAAATAAATGTTGAGATTTGCTCAGTACAGTGAGGGGCACACAATGGAGGGAAAACTCAAAACTGGTACATTGTATATGTGTTACTTTATAGTTAGCCTAACACCCTTTTATACTAATGTGGTATTCTATTTGTAATTTTTCTTCACATTTTAAATACCTATGTGAAGATTACTTATAGCCAAAAATCTTCACAAATTCAAAATTGCTGGCAAATATAATACCTTTAGAAAAATTGTTCATGTTGGGGGGGAGGATGGGTATCCAAAAAGGAGGTCAGGGAGTATTTATATTTTGACCAAAAATGATTGAAGAATTACTAAATGCAGGGCATAATACAAACTGAAGATGATGAAAAAAAATTACTGATTATCAGAAATAACTAAATTCAAACTGTTTTGAAAGTCAATTTCAGAGTCTAGTCATGAGGAAGAGTCAGAGAAAGACGACAGGGCTAACGTAACAGAATGAAAAGTGCCAAGTTCCTACTTTCACTTGGAATTCCCAAACTTACAATGAAGAAAGGTTCAGCTAAGAGGTAAATTTAACTGTAAATTATTGTAACAGAAGCAAGTTTCAATTAATCCTGTATCACTCATTTGCATAAAACTGATATTGCATTTCAAATTATTATATGCAATGGTAATGGTAAAATATTATTATTTATTATTTATATTATTGACAAGTTCTTTCTAGGAGACACGTCAAATGAGATTATGTGATTAACAAGCCCTCTCTAGGAGAAATGTCATTTGAGATAATGTTACTGACAATCCCTTTCATGGCGACATGTCATTTGAGATGACGTTATTGACATGTCCTTGCTAGGCGACATGTCAAATGAGATAATGTTATTGACAAGCCCTCTCTAGGAGACATGTCATTTGAGATGATGTTACCGACAAGTCCTTTCTATGAAACATGTCACATGAGATTGTTATTGACAAGCCCTTTCTAGGCGACATGTCATTTGAGATTATGTTATTGACAAGCATTTTCTAGATGACAAGTCATGTGAGATTATGTCACCGCAACCATTTACAGCTAAGATTATAGAAATATCTTCGCCATCATCGTCGTAATTTATTTCAAGATTACAAATTTTATTACCGAATTCAGCTACAGCTTCAACATTTTCAACTCCAAAATCCAAAAGCAGTACCACATTTAACATTGATTTACCGAGTCACTGGTCAAGCTATTCAGAGGCCAGAAGCTATTATGGATTATAACAAATACAGATGATCACCTATCCTGCCTTTAAGAGACGAACCCTGAAGTGGTGGAAGAAAGTTTTCTTCCATCTTTTGATGTGGCAACTCTCAATGCAAACCTTTTATATGTTCAATTTTGTCGACAGAAAAGTAGATGCAACATAATCCAAGAGGTGAACAGCAAGACTGACTGATATTTGTACTATCTAGATGAGACATAATATAAGACTTTAGATAAGACAGAGAAAAATACAAAGAGAAGAAAGATGTCTAAAGAACTTGTTAAATAATATATGTAATATGTTAAGGGTCAATTAAGTTCATTTGATATAAAAACAAAAAGTTGAGGATACTTTGTGTCATCTTTCAAATACGTTGTATGCACATCTACTTTTATTAACCGGATTTTTGTGACAAAAATGTCGGTTATTGATTTGGGGATGTACGGCGGGCGGGCGGTCGGTCGGGCGGGCGGGCGGGCGGGCGTCACTCAAATGTTGTCCGTGCATTAACTCATGAACCGTTCAACCAAAGCTTTTAACATTTTAATATGTTGTTACTGACAACTAAATGAAGGTCAAGTTCAATAATGGCGATTTTGACTTTTACCGTTCAGGAGTTATGGTTCTTGAAAGATTGAAAAATGGAGTTTCCAGTCGTGTCTGTGCATTTACGCATGAACTGTTCTACCTAAGCTTCCCAAATTTTAATATGTTGTTACTGATGACAAAATGGAGGTCAAGTTCAATAATGACGATTTTGACTTTTACCGTTCAGGAGTTAAGGTTCTTGAAAGATTGAAAAATGGTGTTTCCAGTCGTGTCCATGCATTTACACATGAACTGTTTTACCAAAGCTTCCCAAATTTTAATATGTTGTTACTGATGACAAAATAGAGGTCAAGTTCAATAATGACGATTTTGACTTTTACCGTTCAGGAGTTATGGTTCTTGAAAAATTGAAAAATGGTGTTTCCAGTCGTGTCCGTGCATTTTCTCATGAATCATTCAACCAAAGCTTTTGAAATTTTTATATGTTGTTACTGATGGCAAATTAGAGGTCAAGTTCAATAATGATGATTTTGACTTTTACCGTTCAGGAGTTATGGTTCTTGAAAGATTGTGAAATGGCGTTTCCATTCACGTTGTTGCATTTACTCATGAACCATTCAATCTAAGCTTTTCAAATTTTAAGATGTTGATACGGATGACAAAATGGAGGTCAAATTTGATATTGACGATTTTCACTTTCACCATTCATCAATAATGGTTCTTGTGATATTGCCAGGACACAAATAAATATTAATAAATCCGGTTTGCTGTCGTTGTGACAGCCTCTTGTGATTAAACTATGGTGTTGTAAATATGTTTTCTCTTCTAATTTAATGACAATCAATAATAGCAAAATGGATCAAAGCTTATGAATTGAATAAATGAAGAACTATGCCAAGCCTGAAATTTAAATAAAGCCACTCTTAATTTAGTGTTTGACATGAAAAGGGGAGTAACCCAAATTCGTCGGAATATGCAAAATTTACTGAGATTTTCCCACTCATCAACTTTAAGAACCATTTTGACAACTTCATTCTGACTTTCAATCCATATTTCTTTATATCATTAGATATATACATGTCTGTGTTTATATAACATACATATACAATTATTAATAACATTAAGCACACTACAAGGTTTAAAAAATATATAGTCGTGTTAATTTTGATCTTAAACATGTTGTTTACTTTGAATTTAAGCTAATGTGAATGGTTTTATAATTTCGCGGTGCGATATTTATCATAAATAAAACCTTTATTTTAAGAGTTCAAATTTGTTTCCTGCTATTTATAATGATATCAGTGTGTTTAATACGGGTGTATCACTGTCAGTGTTTTGTGAAAGTAATGCGGGCATATAGTCATCTGAGGGAGGAGTGCGACATACCAGACTTTCGGTTTTGCAGTGTTGATACGTTTGTTTAGAAATGGTAACTAGAGTGACGAGAGATTAACATAAATAAGGTAAAGTTTCAATTTTGAAAATGATTATAAATTGTATTTTTTAACACGTAAACATATTGACCATCGTAGAAAATTTTGTTTTGTATCAGTATATATAATTTAAGAGTTGTATCCCTTTTAAATATTGATTATATTGAAAATTGCATTGTAAACACTCTCACTTGTACAATTTTACAGATTTTTTTCAAATTTTTATTAAAACTTAACGTCAGCAATGTCTTGGAAAATTGTTAAAAAATCAGTGCTGATCAAATATTTTTACATAAGAAATGGAATCATTGAGGAATTAAATTTTAAGAGGAAAAAATGGTTTCTTGTACATTAGAAAAACCATTGCTTGTACGTAATAATTGTGCAAAATATTTTCAAACTTTTTGTAGTGTAGAATTTAAAATGAAGTGTTTTTCAGTTCGTTTAATTACAACAAGCATTCTATATTTAAATTATAATGTTTGTAGGTTGACAGAAGGATGAATCAACAGCATGTCTTAAGAGATCAATGTCATTGTCAGATCTACGGAATCATATATGCTTGCAATTCCCGGTTAGTTTTGCACTCATGTGTGTAAGAGAGATTTGTTCTATTGCCAGTAATTTGTATTTTTGTTTTGAACGTCATCTTTGTCTCATTAAAATGTGGAAATGGAGGCAGATGTGTTTGATGTGAATAT
The DNA here is from genome assembly GCF_963676685.1 of Mytilus edulis. Lineage (NCBI taxonomy): Eukaryota > Metazoa > Mollusca > Bivalvia > Mytilida > Mytilidae > Mytilus > Mytilus edulis. The sequence continues at coordinate 37,316,696 of NC_092354.1, forward strand.
GCATATCACTTAACAACGACCAAATACAACGCAGCATTTTATTTGTGCGATAAACCTCAAGCAGACAAATAAACAAACAGTAGCAGTAGAATATATAGAAAAATTAAACATTTACCCAAATTGACATGAAATTTACATAAGAACACCACGTTAGAGTTGTTACGATGTTCCTATAATTGATGGAAATTTCACAAAACGGCCCTTGTCAGGCCCATCATTATTTTTCAAGTAAATTCGAGTAAAATCGTATCTGATTGACAAAAACAACATTGTAAACACATAACAATGGCGGCCGTGAAGACAAAATTTTACAAAATCGGATCCGATTCCGGAAGCGGATAAGGGTAATTCCGGGTTTGGCGATCATTTACAAAATAAATCCAAGCAGGTGAAAAAATACATCTATGCATGGTAAATGAATATAAACACTAGTATTGTAAACCAAAAGATATATGAAAAAGAAAGAAAAAGCAGAAAAATATTTTATTCAGAAACTCAAAATTACTTTTTGACAAATTTTAATTTAAAAATCCAATACAACGTGACAGCTGGGAACAGTATATCTAACAATATACATGTTCATGGTCACAGTCTAAATTTTCTTTATAAATGATAAATGATGATAATGCATGTGAGATGCTTTTAAAGTGTAAAGTTTACTGCAATTTCGAGGGGTTATTTGTTTTTTCTCAATTTTGAAGGGTCAATTAAAGTAGCTGAAAGTTTCATTCTTTTTTTTCTCACTAATAATGCAACTAATATACCTTAATGTAAGTAAATCATATGATATATAGGTGGCATTCTTTGGGCCACTCTACCCCCTCCTGTTTGATAACTTGGAAACGGTCGAGCTCCCCACCCCTAAACCATATGAGGGGGCAGATCCAGGACTTTAGGTTAGGAGGGGCGCAAACTTAAATTTTCGCTGAGCAGAGCCAGGGTAAAAAAAAAATTGAGGTAAAATTCTCGGAATATTCTTTATTAAGCTGAGAACAACCCATGCTTTGCAAATTTAAGGGGGTGCAAGCCCGCAACCCTCCCCCGTCTGAGTCCGCCCCTGCATATATTCAAGTATAGGACAATATAATTAATAAAAAATGAAATATAGGGGGAGTCCCTGGAGTTACCCCACCCCCTCCTGTTTGAGAACTTGGAAACGGTCGAGATCCACACCCCTTAACCATATATATTCATGTTTGTGACAATATGAAAAATAAAATAAAATATAGGAAGAGTTGCTAGGGGTCACCCCACCCCTCCTGTTTTAGAATTTAAAAATGGTCGAAATCCCCATCCCTAAACCATATATATTCATGTATGGGACAATATAACAAATCAGATGAAAGATAGGGGGAGTCCCTGAGGTCACTGTTCACCCTCATGTTTGAGAACTTGGAAATGGTCAAGATCCTTACCCCTAAACCATATATACTCATGTATGGGACAATATAACAAATCAAATGAAATATAGGGGAAGTCCCTGTGGTCATCCCAACCCTCCTGTTTGAGAACTTGGAAACGGTCGAGATCCCCACACCAAAACAATATATATTCATGTATGGATCAATATAACTAATTAAATGAAATACAGGGGGAGTCCCTTGGGTCACCCTACCCCTTCTGTTTGAGAACTTGGAAACCAATGAGACCCCCACCCCTAAACCATATATATTCATGTATGAGACAATATAACAAATAAAATGAAATGTAGGGGAAGTCCCTAGGGTCACCCTACCCCCAGTGGCGGATCCAGAAATTTTTATAAGTGGGGCCCACTAACTGACCTAAGAGGGGCCCGCTCCAGTCACGCTTCAGTGATTCCCTATATAAGCAACCAAATTTTTTCCAAAAAAGGGGGGGCCGGGCCCCCTGCCCGCCCTAAATCCTCTGCCTACCCTACCTGTTTGAGAACTTGAAAACCGTTGAGATCCCCACCCCTAAATTATATATATTCATATGTATGGGACAAAATAACAAATCATTTACATTTACTATGGGCAGGTCAGTCAGACCTCACCTTTGATCCCTGTTGTAGTGAACATTTGTCTGATTCGTGTCTCATAACTTTTGTACTATAGAACACAAACTCAGTTTTCTTTCCAGGGAAACCACTCCATTCATACTATTACATGTTCATACTAAGTCAAATTGAACTTCTAGCAGTCAAATAAAACCAAGGTTAACTACCAAGTAGAACAACTGCAATCATTGGGAACTTGTACCACTGCAGATTCACCATAAAAAATATACATTGATACCGTATATGCATTGCTTTTGAAACCTTGATAACATATAAATTATTTGCCTTAATAAATAAATCATTAGATAAACATGAATGTACTATATATGAATGTTTAATGTTGAGGCAACATTGCCACAGTTTTCATAATTACGGTTGCCTTGGTTTTTGGTTAACTGCCTTCAGCGCTTACAGCGCTTTGATTATATGTTGGTGTTGTTGGAAACTGAACATGGAGATCTCTTGTTATATTGGTATTATGGTTGTCTTTGTTGTTTTCTTTATTGATAAACATGGTGTTGATTTGCCTTCTCTCGTTTGCTCAGTTCTCCTACGGTTCTTGTAGGTAGAATGATGTCTTCTCCGGTGGGGGAAGTTAGACATGCAATCAGCTCAGGTGATGGTACTTGTTTCAATTTAGCCATTTACTCCTATAAGAAGTGTTTGATATACGGGGTTGCTGACTTGGTTCCCTAGCTCACACTTAATGGTACTCCATCATATAACTAATTGTTTATTGAACATTAAACAGGCATCTATAATTGTTCATATGATACAGGTTCACAATAATAATTGTTCTCGTCCTGAACATGCATGAAATAATTGCCACTTGACGTTAAGCAATCAATCAATCTATATATAACTAAAGTAACTGACCCTCTAGGTTTGCACTAATTTCCTTATGATATTTCAACGATGCATAAGTTATCACAATAAAAAAGTAAACGGTTCCCAGGCCAATTATGCCCCCAAAGTACACAAGCCATAGCGATTGAATATAGTTCGAGAAATGCAATAGATATATGTACTATATGGATATATTAGAATTTAAAAATTATATACTTTAGAAATACGTAAACACATACCAAGGATTAATCCTTGTTAATACGAACTAACCAAACTTTTATAAACTGCTTTTGGTTAAAAAGGCCGGGATACGAACGATATTTAACTTACAAATGTCAAAATAAGTAATTGAAAACAATTATACTATTTAAACGACAAAATGTTCAATATTGATTAAATGTTTAATCCATTCATTTCTACTAGTAATCTGACTTTTTCCTTTTGTGGAAGTTTCAACATCTTCAGATCAAACGACCTCTGAAAACAATTGAAAATGTCATAATTTTCAATTTCTCCTGTTGGAATCCATCTTGTTTTCATCTTGTTTGAACTGTTCCACTGTCAATATATCGCCATCTTGTTTAATAATTTTCCAAAGCTTTGCATTTAACTCTTGTCAATTTGATCACAACCATTTTTCCTGTTATATACCGTCTTCTGTCCTGGTAGGTACCTCTGGCTGCTACACATTCTACTTGGCTAGTTAAAGTTAGCTTTATTTTAAACAATATTCGTATTAGATTCAGAGAAATGTATGAGACATTTCGTATTAAATTGAAAGAAATGTATTTGACATACATTATTAAATAACAAACATATTGAATAGTGATGGAATTGTCACTGTACATATAACAGCAAAACTATATTATGATCATAAGCTCTTTGTTATCAGTATCAAAAGCAGCATTTACAAATCATTGGGATTCAAGAAGTTTACGATTATATCTAACTGCATGCCATAGTCATTTGTTCTAATTTAAAAAAAAAACAACGAAAAAAACAAGTTGCTTTCTTTAAAAGAAAGAAGAAAAGCAATACATGAACCTAAAACCGCTTACTGGTCTCTAAAATACTATTGCTCACTTTGTGTTTGCTTTGACGTTACATAATTGACTTTGAATATAAAAAGCCAGTTCACAGTGTGTATTTACAGCTACTATTTGAATATACATTTTAAAGTTCGACTTATTCATTACTTTGGATTGACTGTACTTATTTTTTTCCGATGATAACCCTTTTGCGTCTTGCCATATTATCTCAATTTCCTTTGCAACTGTATTTACTACTCCTTTGGTACCGTTCAACATATGTTCCCTAAACTCCCGGCGTATTTTCCTGTTGAATCCTGACACCTTGTTGTCAAAGTATTTCTCGGTTTCCGGGTCCCCGATAAAAGGGGCGAATGTTGCCTTTGCAATCCTTGCAAATGTAGGTTATTCATCATTGGAATATCTTCTTAGGTCTCTTCATACCTAGTAAATCCATAAAGGTTGCTTTTGGGATACGATTGCTTTCAAGCAATCTGTAGACTTATACCATTGGCTCAGGACAATGCCCTCGCGTCAACCGTTTTATTCTTAACATTAAGGACCATCTGAGATTCTTATGATTGTCTTTGTTTAAAAGGTAAAAAAAAAACCAAAGGGATTGAACTTAAACAACTTTCCTATAATGTTCTTTTCATAATCTTTATGTTTGATCTTTCCCTTGACTTATATGCATGTTTTTAACAACACGGAAACTCAGAATTAAGCAGTATTTATACTTAGTGTTTTTATAAATTTAGTTGTAATAAAAATGCGAGAGTTCTCTGAATTCCGATAAATCTATTTCTGTCAAATAAGAACTGAAGTGGATTTTTACTTGTATGTCACCGTTGTTAAACTGATATTTGATATTGTACTTCCATAAAGAAATAGAGAACCATCTAGGTTTAATATACGTTCTTACTACAGGGTTTGTTTAGGTAATTATGCGCATGCGTATAGTTTTCTTGACTTCAAGGGGTATTAGATTAAATGGTTGCTCTGGATTCCCCACTCAATTGATTAATTTATTACTCATGTGATCCTTTCTATGTATGTCTGCTATTGCGGGTTATTGTTGTTGTATACTTTTAAATCATATGCATCATTTAAATTATAATAAAAAATGTAGTCCTACACATGGTAAAGGTTTAACTTGAACACCCCTTCAGGCGAAATGGGGTCTTACATATTATCGTTTCGAGTTGTCTCCCTTCCGGAAGTTCAAAACAACACGTTGAGAAAAATTAACTCGTTTTGTCAATAAACGTCGTATTATATTAAAAACGATTGCAATTTAAACCGAGAAATGTGTACGGAAAGGAGTCATGATCACTGACCCAACGGAAATTAAATATTTAAAGAGTTAGAAATGGGCTTCCTCCTAGAATTAACGTAGGAAAATAGGTGATAAGATACGTAGTGAAATACTTCTTTTTCTCACTCTGAGTCTCGGTGACTGCTGTGGAAAGTAAAAGAGGGACGAAAGATACCAAAGGGACAGTCAAACTCATAAATCTAAAACAAACTGACAACGCCATGGCTAAAAATAAAAAAGACAAACAGAAAAACAATAGTACACACGACACAACATAGAAAACTAAAGAATAAACAACACGAACCCCACCAAAAACTAGGGGTGATCTCAGGTGCTCCGGAAGGGTAAGCAGATCCTGCTCCACATGTGGCACCCGTCGTGTTGCTTAAGTGATTGCAAATCCGGTAAATAGTCTTATTCGGTAGGTCATATTCATGAAAGGGAAACTTGGAATTGATAGTACAAAAATAAAACACAATGGGCCTAAGTACCACGGTCTGTCATAATCTTGTCGCCTGGAAACAAGAACATTTCTCTCTGTTTTTTCCTTTCGAAGTCCCAATTTTGGTTTACCTCAATTATTTGAAAAAGTGATATTATCAAAAGTATGTCCTGTTCTTAAGAGGTGTCTCGTAATTGGACAGTTTCTTCCTTTTGTATAGAACGACCGGTGATTGTTAAGTCTGATGTTGAATGTAGTTTCTGTTTCACCAGGTGTGTTTTGGGTTTTACTACCACCAAGAACAACCAGAGGAAACACAAGAACAACAAACTGAAGCACAAGAACAACCAGAGAAAACACAAGAACAAACTAAAACACCAGAACAACCAGAGGACATTTTAAGTAAAGGTATACTTTGCTACTGTCTTTCATCATTTTCATGTTGCAAGTTCATATATTTACAAAATATTCACACATAAATATGGAACTGCTGAAAGATGATCTTTATAAATCACATTTAAATAAAACAGTTGGTATGTACAAAAAGGAAATGTTTCAACTTCTTTACTTTCGACATTGACAGAAGTAATAACACACTTAATCAGGAATCTTTGGGGGACAAAATTAGTTGTGGAACATACGGATTAATTTTTTTTTTGCTTTCAGATGATTTTGTCCTGGTGGAACTTCCAATAGAAAAAACATCAAAAACAAAGCAATTCATTGGAAAGGTTGGTAAACAGTAGTATTTTGTTAAAATATAAGACTTTACTTATTTCAAGCTTTTGAAAGTATGAGCCTTAAAATTTATTTAAATAGATCCCTGTACTATGGACACATTAATATTCTTGTTTTGTCATGCTTGACGATATTGATTTGATATTTGGTATATATAACTTTGATAACTATATATAGAAGGTACAGATAAAGTTTGAATTTTGTTTTTCTCGGGAACAATGCATTTTAACTGGATGTGGACTATGTATTGCTATGCAATACTCACAGAATGCTGGATACTATCCAAGCTGGTCTGTGTCCATACTGGTTTTTTCTATTTATTACATACTTAGTTTTAAAAACCAACGAAATCAATTATATTTTGTTTTCAGATCATCAGTGTAGCAGAAGAAGATATTGATGTATCTTTCGTGAAAAAAAAAATGGAATGTTCATTTGGCCAGAAGTTATTGACAAAAGTATGGTAGAAAGAAGTGTAAAGAAGAAATTGAAACCACCTGCACAAATTGCAAAGAGGCGTTCAATTGAGATGTTTTTCAGCGACATGTGAAATGTCATGAATTTTGTAGTTATAGATTATTACATGGCATTTTCCGTTTATTGTATCTTTTTGTAAGACCCCCAAGGGTGACTGGGTATAGAAATATGGTCACTTGGTCTTCTCCCGACTGGCAGTAAAATGGTTGCCGAAGTAGGCGTGTGTTTGGCTGTTTGGGATGTATTAAGTTCACAGTCACGACCGGTCAGAATGGGGACGTTAAATCCGATCTCTCGTGGAAAGAGATTGCCAGTGCCACGCTCTTTGCACGTTCAGAACCCTTACAACAACTCTTTGAGAGAACGTAGGTAGTGGGCCTGTTGTAAGACAACATTTGTGTCCCTATCCACTATACCCTCTATTTTCCAGTGGCAGTCGAAATTTCCCCGACCATCATCCCTTATGGCCTCTAATATGACACGACCTACCTATTGTATTTGTAATGAACTTGTTCTCGTCCTGCATACGCATGAAACATTTGCCACTGAACGTTAAGCAACCAACAATTAATCAATCCTGGTGTAGGAAGCTATAAGCAAACATCCTTTTTCCTCCTCTTGCCATATGCTAAGTGTTCCGTCACTTCATGAATCGTCTTTTGAGTTCCCGTTCATACGATTTTATTTTTTTTTTATTAATTTTATGTTCTTTCATGACTTTTATTTATTATGTAAAAAAAGAGAAAAAAAAGAATACGATATAATATTAGATTATATGTGTTTGAATGATGTTATCGGAAAAAAATGTTCATCTTCCAGACATACTGTATATTGTATTTGTGTTGATAAGAGTGGTACATGTTTATTAACCAATAAAAAAGAGAAATAGGACACAATACTAGATCATGCGTTCTCAATTGACGATGTAAAACAGAAAACAGTGTAATGTTTAATTTATCTTCTATGTAAGTTTATTCACTAAATACCAACAAAAACATATGTCTGAAAGAAACAGATAATTTTAAAACAAGCATTGAACCGACAAAAAGAAAAAACTTTTCTTCACTAAGTAAACAAACGATCATTAGTTCTACTATTCACGTCATTAGGCTGCATTAGTTTAATTCAGCTCATCACCAAAATGTTTTTATTACATGTATGCACTGATTGCACAAACGAATCTTCTATTTTCTGCTATTCAAACAAGGATACTTGGAAAATATATCAACCACTAAATATTCCTACAAAATCGCAAATATGGACCGCAACTACATGTAGTATATCACCATATACAGCATCACACACAGAGAGTACGAAACTAATTACATTCATATAATTTTGCACTATACTATCCAGACACACATACTCAACAACCAGCTATGCTTATCCTTTTGACCCAGTATATTCACTTGAAGTACAGATCCGTATTTTTGCGGTCGTATGAAAACGTTAAAACTATAGATAAAAACAAACTAAGTTCCCACTTGAGCTCATCAATATCAATCTCCTAGCTATATACAGCCAGACAACTTGAGAAATGCATTACAATTCATATAATTTTTCAGATTTTTGAAACAACAGAAGAGTTTGAAGGCTTCAATATTGTCCTGTTGAAAGATTTCCAGGAACGTCAGTTAAAACAGTTGAAGAGGGCAAACTTGTGGACCTCGGTAGACGACTGTATGTACTCGCCTTTTTTCATACTAATATATGCATTAATTAAACCAATAAAAAAATCAAGGACTTTATTATCAAAAAATATAATTTACTATGATAATAAAATATCCAATTGAAATTAGACCCAACAACGTGTAGCGTGCAGACGTACAACTTGTATATATAGATAGCTTTGGATTTCAAATATTTTGGCCACGAGCATCACTGAAGAGACATGTATTGTCGAAATGCGCATCTGGTGCAAGAACATTGGTAACGTTAATTTTATTATAATTTGTAGAAGCACTTTTTGTACAAAATAAGGCTTATTTAACTAATAACTTGTACAATACATGTAATTTATCACATGGATATTGTGATAAAATAGTGTTGAAACCCACTATAAAAACTCCTGTTCACTGGTCCCTCACATGTACATTAACATAAGTAAAAGTTAAAGTGTCAACAAAAATGGTTAGTAAAGTTAATCAACATGATAAATTCTACCAAGAAATTAAGCAATCTGCTGAGAATAATGCATCTAAGCACAACCACCTTAAAGTTTATACTAGGGAAAATTGAATCAGTTAATTTCTAAAGATAAAAATGCAAAAGAGGCATTGAAGAAATGTTACCAAGACAAACATTTGCTATAGAAATATAATGTAATTGAAGTTGCTGATATTACAAAGCTCATAAAAAGGAGGAAATGATAAGTTTTGTTTTGTTTTATGACACATATAGAAGAGGGTTTGAAATAGAATGTAAACAAAAATATATCCCAAAGCCTATAAGTTTTATAGTAAAATACTAAACAAAATAAAAGTTTGCATGCCAAAGAATTGGTGTTCATACCGATATCATGAACAATGTATGTTGTAGCTTCTGCTGAAATTTAAAATAAATTGTCAAGGATGTATAATAAACTGTGGACACTTGTCTATATCTATAGGTCAAATTTGTCGTATAGATTTCTATTTTAACGTTAATTGTTGGATTGCTGTCTCGTCATGGAACGTTACACAGTACATCTTTATGGGATTGTTGCACATATTCATGTCAACAGGTACAATGTAGCAATGTAATATTTGTCACTGGGTGTTCAGACAACACCGTCAAGGATGATGATTAATTTATATTTGATGTCCAGTGGCAAATATATATGTAAATCAACGCGAAAAAAGGTCGATGGGTTATAAATATGACTTCTACTTCTAAAGGTTCACAGGATAACAGTCCACAAAAAGTCATACCAGTCTTTTTTTTTAATATTAATTATGATCAAACCCATGATTCGTAACTGAATACAAAAAAATGATAAAATGTATGGTTTATTCAATAATGTTCCATTTACAAATATTGTTGAATTTTTAAAAGAAATTGGAATTTATTATAGAATATAAAAATGTTATTATATTTAAATCGTTTTTAATTTTTATCACGTTATTTTACTGTTGATTTTTATTTGTATATAATCAATTTGCTTTAGTCAAGAATTTTAGTATATTGAAGGACTTTTTGTCTTATTTTAAAGATATGCTTTAAATTGTAAAAATATTCGAATTAGCTACCGCCGCGATATAGCCTTTTTGTGCTAATGCGGCGTAAAGCAACCAACAATCATATGCATTTTTTTTGGCAAACTGAAAATATTTAACAGTTTTAAAGCCTGTTCTATATGTAAAAATAGGAAATCCAGTTTAATTTGCTCAAACGCTTTGAATGGACAGTCCCTATTAGCTGTAACTATTAACATCTTCAAAAACATTCTGCAGGGAATAATGTTTTACTTTGACCCTAATAAGAGCAGCTATGCTGTGGAATTCATGGGATAGTTGTGTAGTTTCAGCCTGCCTTTCGTATAATTGGGGCTTTTCATATCGGAGTTTACGATCTTCAGAGGCCCATACAGTTCCTGAACTGCCAATATAAAATTTAGGTCTTAACACACAAATGTTTCCATCTTCAGTCATTACCATTTCAAGGTTATTGTCAACATAAGTGATGTCCTTCATGATAAACCTATGGCTACTAGGTGTAATGTTTAACTTAGCTTGAAGCAAAGTCATACTTTGGTAGCTTTCGCTGTTGATCAGAGTCTGTAGTTTGAAACACTTTAAACTTATCTAACCCATCTGATGCTTTTGGTTTGAGGTATGCTTTGTCATCCATGCTGTGTATCAAAGCTAAATCCTGGTCTTCTTTGCATAAGTGGATAACTGCACGTTTAACATGAGCTCTTTGATGCTTTGTATGAATTCTATTCTTTTCTTTAGATTTAGTTGTTTTTTTCTAGATGAGAACAGCCATTTGCCTTTATGCTTCTTAGCTTGCAAGGTTCTAGTATTTTTAGGTCTACCCCTATTGTATACATTTGTACTAGACTTTATTGTTTGCTTTCCTTGAGATATACGAAAATGTTTCACAATGTTTTTAAAATCCCTTTTTCTGACCGAATGATTCAAATATAATACAGAATCATGCCTTCTACCATGTGCCGTTGCTTTGGACTCTATGCAATTAAGTAAAAAAATCCTCGTCTTCTTCGTCAATTTTTTCCTTCGGACCAGCTCCTAACTTCCTTTTTTTAATTCTGTTGTCATCAATTAAACTCTTTACCGTCTTTTTTACTGCCTGGTTAAATCTTTGTTTATAATATACGTTTTGGTTTTCTTTTCTTTTTGTTTGGTCATGAATGGAAATGTCGAGATCGTCTTTTTCCTCTTGCATATGGTTTATCAAACAAATCTGATGATCACCTCCTGATAGTTTGTCAATTTGGGTTTTTAATGAAGCACTTTTTGTTTAAGGTTTGAATTTTTTCATCTAAACGTAAGTTTACAACGGCCTTTGCCGCATTTACTGCATTATCACATTCTTCAGTAATATCTTTAATTCTTTCTATATGTTTATTTGCTGTTTGTGGGTTTATTCCAAATAAATAAAGATCCCTGTTAGTTGAATAGACCACTTTCGAGTTCATCCGTCACCGGAAAAAAACTCGTCAATTATACGCGCCTTTATCACCGTCATTTTTGCGTTTAGGGGCGTCGTCACTTCCTTCCAATGTTGAGCGAGTGGTTGGAAAACTATAATTCTATATTGTACGAATTATTCGGCAAATTGAATTCTCAAAATTGACAATCAACACTGCTGTCATTAGGGAATTGTCAGTAAGTACCTACAGAGCAACCGTTATTTCTAGGTTATCCTGCACAAAGACGATCACTAAGACGCTTGATGAACGTAAATAGTGCAGGGATACAGGCGAGCCCCTCTATCTGGTAAGTGACGTCATAAAGGCGTGCATAATTGACGAGTTTTTGCCGGTGACGGATGAACTCGAAAGTGGTCTATTAGCTGATACCAGTAATGCTTTTGCACACTGTTTATCATATTCTGAGTCCATAGAATGCAAAGTCTTTTCAACTGTCTCTTTTTCGGGTACGGATTTAAATATTTGATATACAATTCTTTCCACTTACATCTGGTGTCCGCAAAGAAATGTATGTTACTTTATCAAAAGGGTGCATGAAATAACAGCAAACTAGTCCTTTATCAACATCCAATATCTTGTCCCGAAAAACATTTTTATCTGGTTGATGTTCAAAGAAAGATGAATAAATATCAAAAGCATCTTGGAATTCTTTTAGTGTGCTGCACTCAAGATGATCTAAAACAGCAAGTAATCCCAGCAGAGAACGAGAATCAAACTTGGAGTTTTGTGCTTCATACATGTATCCATTTAATATTTGTCGATTTTCAATAATTGTAGAGCATGTTTGAAGAGAAATCCGAAAAAGGTTAGTATTATTTTCTGATTTGTTTACATTTCACGATATAAAATTCTGACTATTCTCAATTATGAAGTTACAACAAAAATTAAAATAATATACAGCAGCAACTCTTAGCTTGATAAACCAAAAAACCATGTCGGCCAAGTACACGTGTAACAGATCCCATAAGAGCTCTGTGTCATAAATTTAAACTTTACTACATCTAAATTCTACGATTCTCAATAAATCTATCAGAAGAGAATTTAAGAAACGGAATAATAAACGTCAATATCGAAACACTGATACTCAATTGAGACTTCAATTACCGTTTCAGATTGGTTCATTCATGATTTTTTCATTATGTACAGGTGAAATACTGGGATAAAGTGTTTGCCTATTTATTTGAAGGAATTGATAGGTAATTTGTCTTGTTTCTGCTTTCTTGATCCTCCTGAATCATATCTGACAATGAATCACTGGAATTATCAACATAAACAGATATCTATGTTGGATGCCGATTCAATGAAACCTGACATTTCTAGTTCCTCGACCATCATCCCAGATGGCCTCTTTTATTTCAAGACCTACCTATAGTACTTATTGTGAACTTGTTCTCGTCCTGAATATGCATGAAATATTTGCCACTGGACGTTAACCAACCAACAATCAATCAATCGATTTTCCGCATTTCGTTCATCGCTTCTAATATTTATGGACACATCTTGGTAATTTCTGCACCACGGCCAACTTTATGGGCATTTCGGTTCATGTTCGTGTGCTCTTCTACATTTTTATGTGCTCGAAAGCAAACGATACCGCAACTGACGGTGAGTAAAATGCCAGTTCCAAACGATATTTTTTTCCATTCATTGAGTCTACAAAACAATAAGTTGTTTAATTGAAATAATTAATTTTACCGTACTATATTTGATATAATATTGACGGCATCTAAAGGGTCGTGTTCAAATGCCAATATAATTTAAACGCAGATTTCATTGTGCTTATTATTGACTGATAAAACATCGATCGTTAAGGCCCCTTTTTATTAATTTGTTTAATGACAACTCCTATGGAAAGTCGGGATCGGAGGAGGTAAAAAAAATACAAATAAAATAGCAGTCTTAACATAACTGTTCAGAAAAAATACGAGTTGGAGGATGTTTAGAAAAAATAAATGATGTACGTTACTAAGCGAAATTTTAGCTTTATGTAACCCTTCCACAACACACTGCCACTCTGTCCTTTTGTATTCATAATCAATTCTTCAAATCAAACAGCAATCAAAGAAATGTACTTATTCAAGAAGTTGGAACACTTTCCGCAAGAGTTTAAGGCTGTATGGTGGCAGCAGTTTGATTTGTAATCACAATTCTGTACAATAAACTTTTTTTTACAATTCACATATGCACAAATGCATTTTTATCAAACAAATATATACAAGTTGAGTTGGAAAATTAGTATCTTGCAATCACTTACAACACATATAACGACTCACCATAAGAAGAGTACCCAATTTTAGTAAGGTACGCTTTGAGGTACACCTTTTTTGAAATTTTGCTGTATGAAAAACTTGGATGGGACTTCTCTTGAAACCGATCTTTTTGGACATTGGTGCGCACGGTTCGAATAGTTTAGGACATTTTCCATCGATTCCAGATTCCATGAAGAACGAAAGAGCTAAATTGAATATAGAGGTTGGCACCGTAACATTTTTGAATCTGTCAGAAGACGAGAATGAAGAGATTGAAGACGACAGTATTGATTCTCTTAAAGGTGTCCGGCACGTAAACGTTCAATATATTATATATCATTGCCGCGTTTTGGTCGGGCACTTAAATCCATGATCCAACAAATATATACTTTTATAACCCAACATGCCATGATGCGAGCTAGCACATGTAAGTAATAGAAACGAGACTGCGGGACGGTAGAGCTAGGAACACGTGTAGTGGAAACAAAGAAAGCGTCGGGTGTTTGAAGGCTGTGCTTATAGCACGTGTATGAATAGACAACTAATGACGCACAATGACTTATCCAAGTCGCTAAAATACAATTTATCCTGTTTAAACACAGCAAAATTTTGCTGGTTAAGAGCTGGCGTTACTTCTTTTGATTTACTGGTTTTTTTCCCAGTCCTAGTACAATTTATTAAATCATTTTTTGTGAACAATTTGGTGGATAAATATTTGAGAATCACTCGATCACCACTCATGGTCTTTATAATATACACCAAGTCACTTGGTGATGGAACTGCTGCAACCTACTCTGCATCGAAAATGCCACCAATTCCATCAAGTCCTGATTCAGCGGTGGATCCAGCAGATCCTATTAATTATAGGTTTGAAGATCTCTGACTATCGATTTTGGTTTCCCAACTTTTTCAGGTGGTAGACCCTTTCCTCTAATGTTTTATACTTTTTCTTAAGTTTCTGTTTTCCTCCTCAAGAGTCTTTATTCTTTTCCTGTAAAAGACGACAGAAAACTACATTTTTGTTTGGATCAAGAGTCATTTATCTTATATGCAATATAAGAAAGCATGTTGTTTGAAGTTATATCTTAAATAATTTCCATACAAGAGGATAAAAAAGTATCAAATGTCCCATCAGTCACAGTGGAATTGACCTAATGTTTCCTATGTATATGTGAATTCAATCCCTCAGCTTTGTGATATAGGCGCTCACAACAAACAACAAAAACATCAGGACTTCTTTGAGAAAACTCCAAAATACAATATTGCTTTCACGACAAATCAGTAGGGTTTTTCTCTTGAAATTTGCCATCCTCTTTTTTATCCTTTTCCTTATACAAAACTGATTTCTTCATTTTCCTACGGAGGACGTTCTGCAGGAGGAGGGCTGCTGTCTCAGAGTTGACAGGGAATTCCTCAAATTCCAAGTCGGGTTCTTTGCTGCTCGATGGCCCTTCGACTTTTCTTTCTGAAATTAAGTCATAAATACATGCATGATCAAGATTTTTTTCAAAACATGTCGCACAACAATTTAATTTCAAAATAATTTGTTGATTATTTTTATGTGTAGATGACCCTTGGCGGCATCGGTGATCTTGGCGACTTTTTTCGACTTAGTCTTGGCATCAGTCTTGGCATAGTTCAAACCTGTTGTAGGTATATTGATAACTTTTCGACATTTTACTGTAATTTTGACCATTTTTTGATAATTGTTATTGATGCTATCTTAAATCGGTCATTTGACCAAGACAACTTCCTAATATATATTGATAATTGTATTTGATGTTACCTTAAATCGGTCATTTTACCAAGACAACTTTCTAATATGTATTGATAATTGTATTTGATGTTACCTTAAATCGGTCATTTGACCGAAATACTTTCTAACATGTATTGACAAATGGATTTGAAATCAATTTGAACAAAGTAAACCTTTATTCTAGAATTATAATACTTTTGTAGTAAATTTTACCACTTTTGGGATACTTCTTTTAGATGTTGCCTTCAATTGGTCATATTTATAGGATAATTGTAAATAATACAACAGCAAACCTGTTATTGGTATAATGATAACTTTTCGACATTTTACTGTAAATTTGACCATTTTTTTGATAATTGTAATTGATGTTATCTCAAATCGGTCATTTGACCTAGACAACTATCTAATATGTATTGATAATTGTATTTGATGTTACCTTAAATCGGTCTTTTAACCAAGAAAACTTTAAAATATGTATTGATAATTGTATTTGATGTTACCTTAAATCGGTCATTTGACCGAAATACTTTCTAACATGTATTGAGAAATGCATTTGAAGTTAATTTGAACAAACCAAACCTTCATTATAGAATTATAATACTTTTTTAGTAAATTTTACCACTTTTTGGATAATTCATTCAGATGTTACCTTCAATTGACTATTTATAGGATAATTGTAACTAAGACAAAAGCAAACCTGTTGGTATATTGATGACTTTTCGACATTTTACTGTAAATTTGAATTTTTTTTGATAATTGTAATTGATGTTACCGTAAATCGGTCATTTGACCAAGACAACTTTCTAGTATGTTTTGATAACTGTATTAGGAGTCAATTTGAACCAATCAAAACTAAACTATCAATTTTAAAAAAAAAATCAATAAATTTTACAACTTTTTGGACAATTTTCTTATATGTATTGATAATTGTATTTGATGTTACCTTAAATCGATCTTTTAACCAAGAAAACTTTAAAATATGTATTGATAATTGTATTTGATGTTACCTTAACTCGGTCATTTGACCGAAATACTTTCTAACATGTATTGAGAAATGCATTTGAAGTTAATTTGAACAAACCAAACCTTCATTATAGAATTATAATACTTTTTTAGTAAATTTTACCACTTTTTGGATAATTCATTCAGATGCTATCTTCAATTGACCATGTTTATAGGATAATTCTAAATAATACAACAGCAAAACTGTTGTAGGTATAGTGATAACTTTTAAACATTTTACTGTAAATTTGACCATTTTTTTTATAATTGTTATTGATGTTATCTTAAATCGGTCATTTGACCAAGACAACTTTCTAATATGTATTGATAATTGTATTTGATGTTACCTTAAATCGGTCATTTGACCGAGATACTTTCTGATATGTATTGACAAATGTATTTGAAGTCAATTTGGACCAACCAAACCTTCATTATAGATTTATAATTCTTTTTTAGTAAATTTTACCACTTTTTGGATAATTCATTTAGATGTTACCTTCAATTGACCATATTTATAGGATAATTGTAAATAATACAACAGCAAACCTGTTGTTGGTATAATGATAACTTTTCGACATTTTACTGTAAATTTGACCTTTTTTTTGGATAATTGTAATTGTTGTTGCCTTAAATCGGTCATTTCACCAAGACAACTTTCTAGTATGTTTTGATAACTGTATTAGGAGTCAATTTGAACCAATCAAAACTTAACTATCAATTTTAAAAAAAAATCAATAAATTTTACAACTTTTTGGACAATTTTCTTATATGTATTGATAATTGTATTTGATATTAACTTAAATCGGTCATTTGACCAAGACAACTTTCTAATATGTATTGATATTTGTATTTGATGTTACCTTAAATCGGTCATTTGACCAAGATGTATTGATAATTGTATTTGATGTGACCTTAAATAGGTCAATGGACCAAGACAACTTTCTAATATGTATTGATAATTGTATTTGATGTTACCTTAAATCGGTCATTTGACCAATTTGCTTTCTAACATGTATTGAGAAATGCATTTGAAGTCAATTTGAATAAACCAAACCTTCATTATAGAATTATAATACTTTTTTAGTAAATTTTACCACTTTTTGGATAATTCATTCAGATGTTATCTTCAATTGACCATGTTTATAGGAGAATTGTAAATAATACAACAGCAAACCTGTTGTAGGTATATTGATAACTTTTCGACATTTTACTGTAAATTTGACCATTTTTTTTATAATTGTTATTGATGTTATCTTAAATCGGTCATTTGACCAAGACAACTTTCTAGTATGTTTTGATAACTGTATAAGGAGTCAATTTGAACCAATCAAAACTTAACTATCAATTTAAAAAAATAATTCAATAAATTTTACAACTTTTTGGACAATTTTCTTATATGTATTGATAATTGTATTTGATATTAACTTAAATCGGTCATTTGACCAAGACAACTTTCTAATATGTATTGATATTTGTATTTGATGTTGCCTTAAATCGGTCATTTGACCAAGATGTATTGATAATTGTATTTGATGTGACCTTAAATAGGTCAATGGACCAAGACAACTTTCTAATATGTATTGATAATTGTATTTGATGTTACCTTAAATCGGTCATTTGACCAATTTGCTTTCTAACATGTATTGAGAAATGCATTTGAAGTCAATTTGAATAAACCAAACCTTCATTATAGAATTATGATACTTTTTTAGTAAATTTTACCACTTTTTGGATAATTCATTCAGATGCTATCTTCAATTGACCATGTTTATAGGATAATTCTAAATAATACAACAGCAAAACTGTTGTAGGTATAGTGATAACTTTTAAACATTTCACTGTAAATTTGACCATTTTTTTTATAATTGTTATTGATGTTATCTTAAATCGGTCATTTGACCAAGACAACTTTCTAATATGTATTGATAATTGTATTTGGTGTTACCTTAAATCGGTCATTTGACCGAGATACTTTCTGATATGTATTGACAAATGTATTTGAAGTCAATTTGGACCAACCAAACCTTCATTATAGATTTATAATTCTTTTTTAGTAAATTTTACCACTTTTTGGATAATTCATTTAGATGTTACCTTCAATTGACCATATTTATAGGATAATTGTAAATAATACAACAGCAAACTTGTTGTTGGTATAATGATAACTTTTCGACATTTTACTGTAAATTTGACCTTTTTTTTTGGATAATTGTAATTGTTGTTGCCTTAAATCGGTCATTTCACCAAGACAACTTTCTAGTATGTTTTGATAACTGTATTAGGAGTCAATTTGAACCAATCAAAACTTAACTATCAATTTTTAAAAAAAAATCAATAAATTTTACAACTTTTTGGACAATTTTCTTATATGTATTGATAATTGTATTTGATATTAACTTAAATCGGTCATTTGACCAAGACAACTTTCTAATATGTATTGATATTTGTATTTGATGTTACCTTAAATCGGTCATTTGACCAAGATGTATTGATAATTGTATTTGATGTGACCTTAAATAGGTCAATGGACCAAGACAACTTTCTAATATGTATTGATAATTGTATTTGATGTTACCTTAAATCAGTCATTTGACCAATTTGCTTTCTAACATGTATTGAGAAATGCATTTGAAGTCAATTTGAATAAACCAAACCTTCATTATAGAATTATAATACTTTTTTAGTAAATTTTACCACTTTTTGGATAATTCATTCAGATGTTATCTTCAATTGACCATGTTTATAGGAGAATTGTAAATAATACAACAGCAAACCTGTTGTAGGTATATTGATAACTTTTCGACATTTTACTGTAAATTTGACCATTTTTTTTATAATTGTTATTGATGTTATCTTAAATCGGTCATTTGACCAAGACAACTTTCTAGTATGTTTTGATAACTGTATTAGGAGTCAATTTGAACCAATCAAAACTAAACTATCAATTTAAAAAAATAATTCAATAAATTTTACAACTTTTTGGACAATTTTCTTATATGTACTGATAATTGTATTTGATATTAACTTAAATCGGTCATTTGACCAAGACAACTTTCTAATATGTATTGATATTTGTATTTGATGTTACCTTAAATCGGTCATTTGACCAAGATGTATTGATAATTGTTTTTGATGTGACCTTAAATAGGTCAATGGACCAAGACAACTTTCTAATATGTATTGATAATTGTATTTGATGTTACCTTAAATCGGTCATTTGACCAATTTGCTTTCTAACATGTATTGAGAAATGCATTTGAAGTCAATTTGAATAAACCAAACCTTCATTATAGAATTATAATACTTTTTTAGTAAATTTTACCACTTTTTGGATAATTCATTCAGATGCTATCTTCAATTGACCATGTTTATAGGATAATTCTAAATAATACAACAGCAAAACTGTTGTAGGTATAGTGATAACTTTTAAACATTTTACTGTAAATTTGACCATTTTTTTTATAATTGTTATTGATGTTATCTTAAATCGGTCATTTGACCAAGACAACTTTCTAATATGTATTGATAATTGTATTTGATGTTACCTTAAATCGGTCATTTGACCGAGATACTTTCTGATATGTATTGACAAATGTAATTGAAGTCAATTTGGACCAACCAAACCTTCATTATAGATTTATAATTCTTTTTTAGTAAATTTTACCACTTTTTGGATAATTCATTTAGATGTTACCTTCAATTGACCATATTTATAGGATAATTGTAACTAATACAAAAGCAAACCTGTTGGTATATTGATGACTTTTCGACATTTTACTGTAAATTTGAATTTTTTTTGATAATTGTAATTGATGTTACCTTAAATCGGTCATTTGACCAAGACAACTTTCTAGTATGTTTTGATAACTGTATTAGGAGTCAATTTGAACCAATCAAAACTTAACTATCAATTTAAAAAAATAATTCAATAAATTTTACAACTTTTTGGACAATTTTCTTATATGTATTGATAATTGTATTTGATATTAACTTAAATCGGTCATTTGACCAAGACAACTTTCTAATATGTATTGATATTTGTATTTGATGTTACCTTAAATCGGTCATTTGACCAAGATGTATTGATAATTGTATTTGATGTGACCTTAAATAGGTCAATGGACCAAGACAACTTTCTAATATGTATTGATAATTGTATTTGATGTTACCTTAAATCGGTCATTTGACCAATTTGCTTTCTAACATGTATTGAGAAATGCATTTGAAGTCAATTTGAATAAACCAAACCTTCATTATGGAATTATAATACTTTTTTAGTAAATTTTACCACTTTTTGGATAATTCATTCAGATGTTATCTTCAATTGACCATGTTTATAGGAGAATTGTAAATAATACAACAGCAAACCTGTTGTAGGTATATTGATAACTTTTCGACATTTTACTGTAAATTTGACCATTTTTTTTATAATTGTTATTGATGTTATCTTAAATCGGTCATTTGACCAAGACAACTTTCTAGTATGTTTTGATAACTGTATAAGGAGTCAATTTGAACCAATCAAAACTTAACTATCAATTTAAAAAAATAATTCAATAAATTTTACAACTTTTTGGACAATTTTCTTATATGTATTGATAATTGTATTTGATATTAACTTAAATCGGTCATTTGACCAAGACAACTTTCTAATATGTATTGATATTTGTATTTGATGTTACCTTAAATCGGTCATTTGACCAAGATGTATTGATAATTGTATTTGATGTGACCTTAAATAGGTCAATGGACCAAGACAACTTTTATTGGTGATTTTGAATCTGTTCAAAGTTTTGATTTTTCTACCCTATATACCACTTTGCCTCATATTCTTATTAAGAAAAAATTCACATCCCTAACTAACTGGGCATTTAAAAAGTCGGAATGCGAGTACATATGTTCAAACTCTTTTAGATCATTTTTTAGTAGCAATAAACAAAAGAACTATGTCAATTGGACATGCTTTGATACTATTTATGCACTTGAATTTTTACTTGATAACATTTTTGTTCGCTTTGGAGATTCTGTATATCGTCAAGTTATTGGAATTCCAATGGGGACTAACTGTGCACCACTTATTGCGGACCTGTTTTTGTATTGTTATGAGTTACAATTTATGACTAAAATTAGCAAAGACCCATCAAAACAACATTTGATACAAAAATTTAACAATACTTTTAGATATTTGGATGATATATTGGCTCTAAATAATGACGACTTCAGTATGTATACTAAAGAAATTTATCCTGTAGAACTTACTTTAAATAAAGCTAATGATAACAATGACCACTGCCCTTTCCTCGATCTTGATATCTATATCATAAACGGGAAGCTTAATACAAAAATTTATGATAAAAGAGATGATTTTTCATTTCCTATTGTTAATTATCCATTTTTAGATGGTGACGTTCCCTTGTCACCATCTTATGGTGTTTATATATCTCAACTTGTACGATTCGCTCGTGTATGTAACAATGTATCAGATTTTAGCGAGAGAAATTTATGTATTACTGAAAAATTATTACACCAGGGTTTTCGATATCACAAACTGGTCAAAACATTTACTAAATTTTATCACCGGTATAAGGAAATAATTCGTAAATATAACTCAACATGCAGACATCTTATACGTTCAGGTATTTCACATCCAAAATTTTATGGAAATATTCTTTATAAAGCACAAAAATGTCAGTATTCTCCTCAGAAACTAACAAAACCTTTAAATAGACTTATCAAAAGGGGATATAGTTACGATACTGTTGTCAGGTCATTAAAGATTGCATATTTTGGCTTTAACATTGATTCACTGATAGGGTCTTTGCATCGGAACTAAACACATTTATTTCTAAAAAAACAGTTGTTGGCATGACACGGGTTATGTTCTTCTCATATATTTTATGATAGTATGATACTAAACCCCTAACGGGAGGGATTGTACCTGATATTCATATGATGAAGACATAATCTTTCAATCAGTTTAATTGAGGTCTGGAGCTGGCATGTCAGTTAACTGCTAGTAGTCTGTTGTTATTTATGTATTA
Organism: Mytilus edulis; assembly: GCF_963676685.1. Classification (NCBI taxonomy): domain Eukaryota; kingdom Metazoa; phylum Mollusca; class Bivalvia; order Mytilida; family Mytilidae; genus Mytilus; species Mytilus edulis. Next base: position 37,339,264 of record NC_092354.1, read on the forward strand.
TTGTCATTTTATTTATTTTCTTTTGTTACATCTTTTGACATCAGACTCGGACTTCTCTTGAACTGAATTTTAATGTGCGTATTGTTATTCTTTTACTTTTCTACATTGGCTAGAGGTATAGGGGGAGGGTTGAGATCTCATAAACATGTTTAACCCCGCCGCAATTTTGCGCCTGTCCCAAGTCAGGAGCCTCTGGCCTTTGTTAGTCTTGTATGATTTTAAAATTTAGTTTCTTGTGTATAATTCGGAGTTTAGTATGACGTCCATTATCACTGTACTATTATGCATATTTTAGGGGCCAGCTGAAGGACACCTACGGGTGCGGGAATTCTCGCTACATTGAAGACCCATTGGTTGCCTTCGGCTGTTGTTTGCTCTATGGTCGGGTGGTTGTCGCTTTGACATATTCACCATTTCCTTTCTCAATTTTATTTCTAATATGTATTGATAATTGTATTTGATGTTACCTTAAATCGGTCATTTGACCAATTTGCTTTCTAACATGTATTGAGAAATGCATTTGAAGTCAATTTGAATAAACCAAACCTTCATTATAGAATTATAATACTTTTTTAGTAAATTTTACCACTTTTTGGATAATTCATTCAGATGCTATCTTCAATTGACCATGTTTATAGGATAATTCTAAATAATACAACAGCAAAACTGTTGTAGGTATAGTGATAACTTTTAAACATTTCACTGTAAATTTGACCATTTTTTTTATAATTGTTATTGATGTTATCTTAAATCGGTCATTTGACCAAGACAACTTTCTAATATGTATTGATAATTGTATTTGATGTTACCTTAAATCGGTCATTTGACCGAGATACTTTCTGATATGTATTGACAAATGTATTTGAAGTCAATTTGGACCAACCAAACCTTCATTATGGATTTATAATTCTTTTTTAGTAAATTTTACCACTTTTTGGATAATTCATTTAGATGTTACCTTCAATTGACCATATTTATAGGATAATTGTAAATAATACAACAGCAAACCTGTTGTTGGTATAATGATAACTTTTCGACATTTTACTGTAAATTTGACCTTTTTTTTGGATAATTGTAATTGTTGTTGCCTTAAATCGGTCATTTCACCAAGACAACTTTCTAGTATGTTTTGATAACTGTATTAGGAGTCAATTTGAACCAATCAAAACTTAACTATCAATTTAAAAAAAAATCAATAAATTTTACAACTTTTTGGACAATTTTCTTATATGTATTGATAATTGTATTTGATATTAACTTAAATCGGTCATTTGACCAAGACAACTTTCTAATATGTATTGATATTTGTATTTGATGTTACCTTAAATCGGTCATTTGACCAAGATGTATTGATAATTGTATTTGATGTGACCTTAAATAGGTCAAAGGACCAAGACAACTTTCTAATATGTATTGATAATTGTATTTGATGTTACCTTAAATCGGTCATTTGACCAATTTGCTTTCTAACATGTATTGAGAAATGCATTTGAAGTCAATTTGAATAAACCAAACCTTCATTATAGAATTATAATACTTTTTTTAGTAAATTTTACCACTTTTTGGATAATTCATTCAGATGTTATCTTCAATTGACCATGTTTATAGGAGAATTGTAAATAATACAACAGCAAACCTGTTGTAGGTATATTGATAACTTTTCGACATTTTACTGTAAATTTGACCATTTTTTTTATAATTGTTATTGATGTTATCTTAAATCGGTCATTTGACCAAGACAACTTTCTAGTATGTTTTGATAACTGTATTAGGAGTCAATTTGAACCAATCAAAACTAAACTATCAATTTAAAAAAATAATTCAATAAATTTTACAACTTTTTGGACAATTTTCTTATATGTATTGATAATTGTATTTGATATTAACTTAAATCGGTCATTTGACCAAGACAACTTTCTAATATGTATTGATATTTGTATTTGATGTTACCTTAAATCGGTCATTTGACCAAGATGTATTGATAATTGTTTTTGATGTGACCTTAAATAGGTCAATGGACCAAGACAACTTTCTAATATGTATTGATAATTGTATTTGATGTTACCTTAAATCGGTCATTTGACCAATTTGCTTTCTAACATGTATTGAGAAATGCATTTGAAGTCAATTTGAATAAACCAAACCTTCATTATAGAATTATAATACTTTTTTAGTAAATTTTACCACTTTTTGGATAATTCATTCAGATGTTATCTTCAATTGACCATGTTTATAGGAGAATTGTAAATAATACAACAGCAAACCTGTTGTATGTATATTGATAACTTTTCGACATTTTACTGTAAATTTGACCATTTTTTTTATAATTGTTATTGATGTTATCTTAAATCGGTCATTTGACCAAGACAACTTTCTAGTATGTTTTGATAACTGTATTAGGAGTCAATTTGAACCAATCAAAACTAAACTATCAATTTAAAAAAATAATTCAATAAATTTTACAACTTTTTGGACAATTTTCTTATATGTATTGATAATTGTATTTGATATTAACTTAAATCGGTCATTTGACCAAGACAACTTTCTAATATGTATTGATATTTGTATTTGATGTTACCTTAAATCGGTCATTTGACCAAGATGTATTGATAATTGTATTTGATGTGACCTTAAATAGGTCAATGGACCAAGACAACTTTCTAATATGTATTGATTATTGTATTTGATGTTACCTTAAATCGGTCATTTGACCAATTTGCTTTCTAACATGTATTGAGAAATGCATTTGAAGTCAATTTGAATAAACCAAACCTTCATTATAGAATTATAATACTTTTTTAGTAAATTTTACCACTTTTTGGATAATTCATTCAGATGCTATCTTCAATTGACCATGTTTATAGGATAATTCTAAATAATACAACAGCAAAACTGTTGTAGGTATAGTGATAACTTTTAAACATTTTACTGTAAATTTGACCATTTTTTTTATAATTGTTATTGATGTTATCTTAAATCGGTCATTTGACCAAGACAACTTTCTAATATGTATTGATAATTGTATTTGATGTTACCTTAAATCGGTCATTTGACCGAGATACTTTCTGATATGTATTGACAAATGTATTTGAAGTCAATTTGGACCAACCAAACCTTCATTATAGATTTATAATTCCTTTTTAGTAAATTTTACCACTTTTTGGATAATTCATTTAGATGTTACCTTCAATTGACCATATTAATAGGATAATTGTAAATAATACAACAGCAAACCTGTTGTTGGTATAATGATAACTTTTCGACATTTTACTGTAAATTTGACCATTTTTTGGATAATTGTAATTGTTGTTACCTTAAATCGGTCATTTCACCAAGACAACTTTCTAGTATGTTTTGATAACTGTATTAGGAGTCAATTTGAACCAATCAAAACTTAACTATCAATTTAAAAAAAAAAATCAATAAATTTTACAACTTTTTGGACAATTTTCTTATATGTATTGATAATTGTATTTGATATTAACTTAAATCGGTCATTTGACCAAGACAACTTTCTAATATGTATTGATATTTGTCTTTGATGTTACCTTAAATCGGTCATTTGACCAAGATGTATTGATAATTGTATTTGATGTGACCTTAAATAGGTCAATGGACCAAGACAACTTTCTAATATGTATTGATAATTGTATTTGATGTTACCTTAAATCGGTCATTTGACCAATTTGCTTTCTAACATGTATTGAGAAATGCATTTGAAGTCAATTTGAATAAACCAAACCTTCATTATAGAATTATAATACTTTTTTAGTAAATTTTACCACTTTTTGGATAATTCATTCAGATGTTATCTTCAATTGACCATGTTTATAGGAGAATTGTAAATAATACAACAGCAAACCTGTTGTAGGTATATTGATAACTTTTCGACATTTTACTGTAAATTTGACCATTTTTTTTTATAATTGTTATTGATGTTATCTTAAATCGGTCATTTGACCAAGACAACTTTCTAGTATGTTTTGATAACTGTATTAGGAGTCAATTTGAACTAATCAAAACTTAACTATCAATTAAAAAAATAATTCAATAAATTTTACAACTTTTTGGACAATTTTCTTATATGTATTGATAATTGTATTTGATATTAACTTAAATCGGTCATTTGACCAAGACAACTTTCTAATATGTATTGATATTTGTATTTGATGTTACCTTAAATCGGTCATTTGACCAAGATGTATTGATAATTGTATTTGATGTGACCTTAAATAGGTCAATGGACCAAGACAACTTTCTAATATGTATTGATAATTGTATTTGATGTTACCTTAAATCGGTCATTTGACCAATTTGCTTTCTAACATGTATTGAGAAATGCATTTGAAGTCAATTTGAATAAACCAAACCTTCATTATAGAATTATAATACTTTTTTAGTAAATTTTACCACTTTTTGGATAATTCATTCAGATGTTATCTTCAATTGACCATGTTTATAGGAGAATTGTAAATAATACAACAGCAAACCTGTTGTAGGTATATTGATAACTTTTCGACATTTTACTGTAAATTTGACCATTTTTTTTATAATTGTTATTGATGTTATCTTAAATCGGTCATTTGACCAAGACAACTTTCTAGTATGTTTTGATATCTGTATTAGGAGTCAATTTGAACCAATCAAAACTAAACTATCAATTTAAAAAAATAATTCAATAAATTTTACAACTTTTTGGACAATTTTCTTATATGTATTGATAATTGTATTTGATATTAACTTAAATCGGTCATTTGACCAAGACAACTTTCTAATATGTATTGATATTTGTATTTGATGTTACCTTAAATCGGTCATTTGACCAAGATGTATTGATAATTGTATTTGATGTGACCTTAAATAGGTCAATGGACCAAGACAACCTTCTAATATGTATTGATAATTGTATTTGATGTTACCTCAAATCGGTCATTTGACCAATTTGCTTTCTAACATGTATTGAGAAATGCATTTGAAGTCAATTTGAATAAACCAAACCTTCATTATAGAATTATAATACTTTTTTAGTAAATTTTACCACTTTTTGGATAATTCATTCAGATGCTATCTTCAATTGACCATGTTTATAGGATAATTCTAAATAATACAACAGCAAAACTGTTGTAGGTATAGTGATAACTTTTAAACATTTTACTGTAAATTTGACCATTTTTTTTATAATTGTTATTGATGTTATCTTAAATCGGTCATTTGACCAAGACAACTTTCTAATATGTATTGATAATTGTATTTGATGTTACCTTAAATCGGTCATTTGACCGAGATACTTTCTGATATGTATTGACAAACGTATTTGAAGTCAATTTGGACCAACCAAACCTTCATTATAGATTTATAATTCTTTTTTAGTAAATTTTACCACTTTTTGGATAATTCATTTAGATGTTACCTTCAATTGACCATATTTATAGGATAATTGTAAATAATACAACAGCAAACCTGTTGTTGGTATAATGATAACTTTTCGACATTTTACTGTAAATTTGACCTTTTTTTTGGATAATTGTAATTGTTGTTGCCTTAAATCGGTCATTTCACCAAGACAACTTTCTAGTATGTTTTGATAACTGTATTAGGAGTCAATTTGAACCAATCAAAACTTAACTATCAATTTAAAAAAAAAAATCAATAAATTTTACAACTTTTTGGACAATTTTCTTATATGTATTGATAATTGTATTTGATATTAACTTAAATCGGTCATTTGACCAAGACAACTTTCTAATATGTATTGATATTTGTATTTGATGTTACCTTAAATCGGTCATTTGACCAAGATGTATTGATAATTGTATTTGATGTGACCTTAAATAGGTCAATGGACCAAGACAACTTTCTAATATGTATTGATAATTGTATTTGATGTTACCTTAAATCGGTCATTTGACCAATTTGCTTTCTAACATGTATAGAGAAATGCATTTGAAGTCAATTTGAATAAACCAAACCTTCATTATAGAATTATAATACTTTTTTAGTAAATTTTACCACTTTTGGGATACTTCATTTAGATGTTACCTTCAATTGGCAATATTTATAGGATAATTGTAAATAATACAACAGCAAACCTGTTGTTGGTATACTGATAACTTTTCGACATTTTACTGTAAATTTGACCATTTTTTTGATAATTGTTATTGATGTTATCTCAAATCGGTCATTTGACCTAGTCAACTTTCAAATATGTATTGAAAATTGTATTTGATGTTACCTTAAATCGGTCATTCATCCAAGAAAACTTTAAAATATGTATTGATAATTGTATTTGATGTTACCTTAAATCGGTCATTTGACCGAAATACTTTCTAACATGTATTGAGAATTGCATTTGCAGTCAATTTGAACAAAGTAAACCTTAATTCAAGAATTATAATACTTTTTTAGTAAATTTTACCACTTTTGGGATACTTCATTTAGATGTTACCTTCAATTGGCCATATTTATAGGATAATTGTAAATAATACAACAGCAAATTTGTTGTTGGTATACTGATAACTTTTCAACATTTTACTGTAAATTTGACCATTTTTTTGATAATTGTAATTGATGTTATCTCAAATCGGTCATTTAGCCTAGACAACTTTCAAATATGTATTGATAATTGTATTTGATGTTACCTTTAATCGGTCATTTGACCGAAATACTTTCTAACATGTATTGAGAAATGCATTTGAAGTCAATTTGAACAAACCAAAGTTCATTATAGAATTATAATAATTTTTTAGTAAATTTTACCACTTTTTGAATAATTCATTCAGATGTAACCTTCAATTGACTATTTATAGGATAATTGTAAGTAATACAAAAGCAAACCTGTTGTTGGTATATTGATGACTTTTCGACATTTTACTGTAAATTTGAATTTTTTTTTGATAATTGTAGTTGATGTTACCTTAAATCGGTCATTTGACCAAGACAACTTTCTAGTATGTTTTGATAACTGTATTAGGAATCAATTTGAACCAATCAAAACTTAACTATAAATTCTTTTTTAAAAATTCAATAAATTTTACAATTTTTTGGACGATTTTCTTATATTTATTGATAATTGTATTTGATATTACCTTAAATCGGTCATTTGACCAAGAAAACTTTCTAATATGTATTGATAATTGTATTTGATGTTACCTTAAATTGGTCATTTGACCGAGATACTTTCTGATATGTATTGACGAATGTATTTGAAGTCAATTTGAACAAAGTAAACCTTTATTCAAGAATTATAATACTTTTTTAGTAAATTTTACCACTTTTGGGATACTTCATTTAGATGTTACCTTCAATTGGCCATATTTATAGGATAATTGTAAATAATACAACAGCAAACCTGTTGTTGGTATAATGATAACTTTTCGACATTTTACTGTAAATTTGACCATTTTTTTGATAATTGTAATTGATGTTATCTTAAATTGGACATTTGACCAAGACAACTTTCTAATATATATTGATAATTGTATTTGATGTGACCTTAAATCGGTCATTTGACCAAGACAACTTTCTAATATGTATTGATAATTGTATTTGATGTTACCTTAAATCGGTCATTTGACCGAAATACTTTCTAACATGTATTGACAAATGAATTTGAAGTCAATTTGAACAAAGTAAACCTTTATTCAAGAATTATAATACTTTTTTAGTAAATTTTACCACTTTTGGGATACTTCATTTAGATGTTACCCTCAATTGGCCATATTTATAGGATAATTGTAAATAATACAACAGCAAACCTGTTGTTGGTATAATGATAACTTTTCGACATTTTACTGTAAATTTGACCATTTTTTTGATAATTGTAATTGATGTTATCTCAAATCGGTCATTTGGCCTAGACAACTTTCAAATATGTATTGATAATTGTATTTGATGTTACCTTTAATCGGTCATTTGACCGAAATACTTTCTAACATGTATTGAGAAATGCATTTGAAGTCAATTTGAACAAACCAAACTTCATTATAGAATTATAATACTTTTTTAGTAAATTTTACCACTTTTTGGATAATTCATTCAGATGTTACCTTCAATTGACTATTTATAGGATAATTGTAAGTAATACAAAAGCAAACCTGTTGTTGGTATAATGATGACTTTTCGACATTTTACTTTAAATTTGAATTTTTTTTTTGATAATTGTAATTGATGTTACCTTAAATCGGTCATTTGACCAAGACAACTTTCTAATATGTATTGATAATTGTATTTGATGTTACCTTAAATCGGTCATTTGACCGAGATACTTTCTGATATGTATTGACGAATGTATTTGAAGTCAATTTGGACCAACAAAACCTTCATTATAGATTTATAATCCTTTTTTTGTAAATGTTACCACTTTTTGGATAATTCAATCAGATTTTACCTTCAATTGACCATATTTATAGGATAATTGTAAATAATACAACACCAAACCTGTTGTAGGTAAATTGATAACTTTACATTTTACTGTAAATTTGACCATTTGTTGGATAATTGTAATTGATGTTATCTCAAATCGGTCACTTGACCTAGACAACTTTCTAATATGTATTGAAAATTGTATTTGATGTTACCTTAAATCGGTCATTCAACCAAGAAAACTTTCAAATATGTATTGATAATTGTATTTCATGTTACCTTTAATCGGTCATTTGACCGAAATACTTTCTAACATGTATTGAGAAATGCATTTGAAGTCAATTTGAACAAACCAAACTTCATTATAGAATTATAATACTTTTTTAGTAAATTTTACCACTTTTTGGATAATTCATTCAGATGTAACCTTCAATTGACTATTTATAGGATAATTGTAAGGGACAACATCAAAAGTTCAATGAAGGATAAAAAACTTAATTCAAATAGTTTTTTCACTGACCCCCCTACCCCCCAATTAACTTAGTTAGGGAAAAATTGATTGACCCATATGGATATATGTAAAAATCAATGTCGGATAACCAAATCTTGCAGCAGTTCAACCCCCCCCCCCCCCCCCCCCCCAAACTATTTGAATTAAGTTTTTCATCTTACATTGATCTTTTGATGTCGTCCCTAAGTAATACAAAAGCAAACCTGTTGTTGGTATATCGATGACTTTTCGACATTTTACTGTAAATTTGAATTTTTTTTTGATAATTGTAATTGATGTTACCTTAAATCGGTCATTTGACCAAGACAACTTTCTAGTATGTTTTGATAACTGTATTAGGAATCAATTTGAACCAATCAAAACTTAACTATAATTTTTTTTTAAAATTCAATAAATTTTACAATTTTTTGAACGATTTTCTTATATGTATTGATAATTGTATTTGATATTACCTTAAATCGGTCATTTGACCTAGACAACTTTCTAATATGTATTGATAATTGTATTTGATGTTACCTTAAATCGGTCATTTGACCGAGATACTTTCTGATATGTATTGACAAATGTATTTGAAGTCAATTTGGACCAACCAAATCTTCATTATAGATTTATAATCCTTTTTGTTGTAAATTTTACCACTTTTTGGATAATTCAATCAGATGTTACCTTCAATTGACCATATTTATAGGATATTTGTAAATAATACAACAGCAAACCTGTTGTAGGCATATTGATAACTTTAGACATTTTACTGTAAATTTGACCATTTTTTTTATAATTGTTATTGATGTTATCTTAAATCAGTCATTTGACCAAGACAACTTTCTAATATGTATTGATAATTGTATTTGATGTTGCCTTAAATCGGTCATTTGACCGAAATACTTTCTAACATGTATTGAGAAATGCATTTGAAGTCAATTTGAACAAACCAAACTTCATTATAGAATTATAATACTTTTTTAGTAAATTTTACCACTTTTTCGATAATTCATTGAGATGTTACCTTCAATTGACTATTTATAGGATAATTGTAAGTAATACAAAAGCAAACCTGTTGTTGGTATATTGATGACTTTTCGACATTTTACTTTAAATTTGAATTTTTTTTTGATAATTGTAATTGATGTTACCTTAAATCGGTCATTTGACCAAGACAACTTTCTAATATGTATTGATAATTGTATTTGATGTTACCTTAAATCGGTCATTTGACCGAGATACTTTCTGATATGTATTGACGAATGTATTTGAAGTCAATTTTGACCAACCAAACCTTCATTATAGATTTATAATCCTTTTTTTGTAAATGTTACCACTTTTTGGATAATTCAATCAGATGTTACCTTCAATTGACCATATTTATAGGATAATTGTAAATAATACAACACCAAACCTGTTGTAGGTATATTGATAACTTTTAGACATTTTACTGTAAATTTGACCATTTTTTTGATAATTGTTATTGATGTTATCTTAAATCGGACATTTGACCAAGACAACTTTCTAATATATATTGATAATTGTATTTGATGTTACCTTAAATCGGTCATTTGACAAAGACAACTTTCTAATATGTATTGATAATTGTATTTGATGTTACCTTAAATCGGCCATTTGACCGAAATACTTTCTGATATGTTTTGACAAATGTATTTGAAGTCAATTTGGACCAACCAAACCTTCATTATAGATTTATAATCCTTTTTTTGTAAATTTTACCACTTTTTGGATAATTCAATCAGATGTTACCTTCAATTGACCATATTTATAGGATATTTGTAAATAATACAACAGCAAACCTGTTGTAGGCATATTGATAACTTTAGACATTTTACTGTAAATTTGACAATTTTTTTTTATAATTGTTATTGATGTTATCTTAAATCAGTCATTTGACCAAGACAACTTTCTAATATGTATTGATAATTGTATTTGATGGGACCTTAAATCGGTCATTTGACCAAGACAACTTTCTAATATGTATTGATAATTGTATTTGATGTTACCTTAAATCGGTCATTTGACCAATTTGCTTTCTAACATGTATTGAGAAATGCATTTGAAGTCAATTTGAACAAACCAAACCTTCATTATAGAATTATAATACTTTTTTAGTAAATTTTACAGCTTTTTGGATAACTCATTCAGATGTTACCTTCAATTGACTATGTTTATATGATAATTGTAAATAATACAACAGCAAACCTGTTGTAGGTATATTGATAACTTTTAGACATTTTACTGTAAATTTGACCATTTTTTTGATAATTGTTATTGATATTATCTTAAATCGGACATTTGACCAAGACAACTTTCTAATATATATTGATAATTGTATTTGATGTTACCTTAAATCGGTCATTTGACCAAGACAACTTTCTAATGTGTATTGATAATTGTATTTGATGTTACCTTAAATCGGTCATTTGACCGAAATACTTTCTGATATGTATTGACAAATGTATTTGAAGTCAATTTGGACCAACCAAATCTTCATTATAGATTTATAATCCTTTTTGTTGTAAATTTTACCACTTTTTGGATAATTCAATCAGATGTTACCTTCAATTGACCATATTTATAGGATATTTGTAAATAATACAACAGCAAACCTGTTGCAGGCATATTGATAACTTTAGACATTTTACTGTAAATTTGACCATTTTTTTTATAATTGTTATTGATGTTATCTTGAATCAGTCATTTGACCAAGACAACTTTCTAATATGTATTGTTAATTGTATTTGATGTTGCCTTAAATCGGTCATTTGACCGAAATACTTTCTAACATGTATTGAGAAATGCATTTGAAGTCAATTTGAACAAACCAAACTTCATTATAGAATTATAATACTTTTGTAGTAAATTTTACCACTTTTTCGATAATTCATTGAGATGTTACCTCTAATTGACTATTTATAGGATAATTGTAAGTAATACAAAAGCAAACCTGTTGTTGGTATATTGATGACTTTTCGACATTTTACTTTAAATTTGAATTTTTTTTTGATAATTGTAATTGATGTTACCTTAAATCGGTCATTTGACCAAGACAACTTTCTAATATGAATTGATAATTGTATTTGATGTTACCTTAAATAGGTCATTTGACCGAGATACTTTCTGATATGTATTGACGAATGTATTTGAAGTCAATTTTGACCAACCAAACCTTCATTATAGATTTATAATCCTTTTTTTGTAAATGTTACCACTTTTTGGATAGTTCAATCAGATGTTACCTTCAATTGACCATATTTATAGGATAATTGTAAATAATACAACACCAAACCTGTTGTAGGTATATTGATAACTTTTAGACATTTTACTGTAAATTTGACCATTTTTTTGATAATTGTTATTGATGTTATCTTAAATCGGACATTTGACCAAGACAACTTTCTAATATATATTGATAATTGTATTTGATGTTACCTTAAATCGGTCATTTGACCAAGACAACTTTCTAATATGTATTGATAATTGTATTTGATGTTACCTTAAATCGGCCATTTGACCGAATTACTTTCTGATATGTTTTGACAAATGTATTTGAAGTCAATTTGGACCAACCAAACCTTCATTATAGATTTATAATCCTTTTTTTGTAAATTTTACCACTTTTTGGATAATTCAATCAGATGTTACCTTCAATTGACCATATTTATAGGATATTTGTAAATAATACAACAGCAAACCTGTTGTAGGCATATTGATAACTTTAGACATTTTACTGTAAATTTGACCATTTTTTTTATAATTGTTATTGATGTTATCTTAAATCAGTCATTTGACCAAGACAACTTTCTAATATGTATTGAAAATTGTATTTGATGTTACCTTAAATCGGTCATTTGACCAAGACAACTTTCTAATATGTATTGATAATTGTATTTGATGTTACCTTAAATCGGTCATTTGACCAATTTGCTTTCTAACATGTATTGAGAAATGCATTTGAAGTCAATTTGAACAAACCAAACCTTCATTATAGAATTATAATACTTTTTTAGTAAATTTTACAGCTTTTTGGATAACTCATTCAGATGTTACCTTCAATTGACTATGTTAATAGGATAATTGTAAATAATACAACAGCAAACCTGTTGTAGGTATATTGATAACTTTTAGACATTTTACTGTAAATTTGACCATTTTTTTGATAATGGTTACTGATATTATCTTTAATCGGACATTTGACCAAGACAACTTTCTAATATATATTGATAATTGTATTTGATGTTACCTTAAATCGGTCATTTGACCAAGACAACTTTCTAATATGAATTGATAATTGTATTTGATGTTACCTTAAATTGGTCATTTGACCGAGATACTTTCTGATATGTATTGACGAATGTATCTGAAGTCAATTTGGACCAACCAAACCTTCATTATAGAATTATAACAATTTTTTATTAAATTTTACCAATTTTTTGATAATTCATTCCATTCAGATGTTACCTTCAATTGACCATATTTATAGAATAATTGTAAATAATACAATAGGAAACCTGTTGTTGGCATATTGATAAGTTTTCGACATTTTACTGTAAATTTTGATTTTTTTTTGATAATTGTAATTGATGTTACCTTAAATCGGTCATTTGACCAAGACAACTTTCTGATATGTATTGATAAATGTGTTTGATATTACCTTAAATCAGTCATTTGACCAAGACAACTTTCTAAAATGTATTGATAATTGTATTTGATGTTACCTTAAATCGGTCATTTGACCGAGATAGTTTCTAATATGTATTGACAAATGCATTTGAAGTCAATTTGGACAAACCAAACCTTCATTATAGAATTATAACACTTTTTTAGTAAATTTTACCAATTTTTTGATAATTCATTCAGATGTTACCTTCAATTGACCATATTTATAGGATAATTGTAAATAATACAATAGCAAACCTGTTGTTGGTATATTGATAACTTTTCGACATTTTACTGTAAATTTGGATTTTTTTTTATAACTGTAATTGATGTTACCTTAAATCGGTCATTTGACCAAGACAACTTTCTAATATGTATTGATAATTGTGTTTGATGTTACCTTAAATCGGTCATTTGACCAAGACAACTTCTGAAATGTATTGATAATTGTGTTTGATGTTACCTTAAATCGGTCATTTGACCGAGATACTTTCTAATATGTATTGACAAATGCATTTGAAGTCAATTTGGACCAACCAAACCTTCATTATAGAATTATAACACCTTTTAGTAAATTTTACCAATTTTTTGATATTTCTTTCAGATGTTACCTTCAATTGACCATATTTATAGGATAATTGTAAATAACACAATGGCAAACCTGTTGTTGGTATATTGATAACTTTTCGACATTTTACTGTAAATTTGGATTTTTTTTTATAATTGTAATTGATGTTTCCTTAAATCGGTCATTTGACCGAGATACTTTCTAATATGTATTGACAAATGCTTTTGAAGTCAATTTGGACCAATCAAACCTTCATTATAGAATTATAACACCTTTTAGTAAATATTACCAATTTTTTGATAATTCATTCAGATGTTACCTTCAATTGACCATATTTATAGGATAATTGTAAATAATACAATAGCAAACCTGTTGTTGGTATATTGATAACTTTTCGACATTTTACTGTAAATTTAATTTTTTTTTTGGATAATTGTAATTGATGTTTCCATAAATCGGTCATTTGACCAAGACAACTTTCTAATATGTATTGATAATTGTGTTTGATATTACCTTAAATCGATCATTTGACCAAATACTTTCTAACATGTATTGACAAATGCATCTGAAGTCAACTTGAACAAACCAAACCTTCATCATTGAATTATAATACTTTTTTACTAAATTTTACCACTTTTTTGATAATTCATTCAGATGTTACCTTCAATTGACCATATTTATAGGATAATTGTAAATAATACAATAGCAAACCTGTTGTTGGTATATTGATAAGTTTTCGACATTTTACTGTAAATTTAATTTTTTTTGGATGATTGTAATTGATGTTACCTTAAATCGGTCATTTGACCAAGACAACTTTCTAAATGTATTGATAATTGTAATTGATGTTACCTTAAATCGGTCATTTGACCAAGACAACTTTCTAATATGTATTGATAATTGTGTTTGATGTTACCTTAAATCGGTCATTTGACCAAGACAACTTTCTGAAATGTATTGATAATTGTGTTTGATGTTACCTTAAATTGGTCATTTGACCGAGATACTTTGTAATATGTATTGACAAATGCATTTGAAGTCAATTTGAACCAACCAAACCTTCATTATAGAATTATAACACCATTTAGTAAATTTTACCAATTTTTTTATAATTCATTCAGATGTTACCTTCAATTAACCATATTTATAGGATAATTGTAAATAATACAATAGCAAACCTGTTGTTGGTATATTGATATCTTTTCGACATTTTACTGTTAATTTGATTTTTTTTTATAATTGTAATTGATGTTACCTTAAATCGGTCATTTGACCAAGACAACTTTCTAAATGTATTGATAATTGTAATTGATGTTACCTTAAATCGGTCATTTGACTAAGACAACTTTCTGAAATGTATTGATAATTGTGTTTGATGTTACCATAAATCGGTCATTTGACCAAGACAACTTTCTGAAATGTATTGATAATTGTGTTTGATGTTACCTTAAATTGGTCATTTGACCGAGATACTTTCTAATATGTATTGACAAATGCATTTGAAGTCAATTTGAACCAACCAAACCTTCATTATAGAATTATAACACCTTTTAGTAAATTTTACCAATTTTTTGATATTTCATTCAGATGTTACCTTCAATTGACCATATTTATAGGATATTTGTAAATAATACAATAGCAAACCTGTTGTTGGTATATTGATAACTTTTCGACATTTTACTGTAAATTTGGATTTTTTTTAATAATTGTAATTGATGTTACCTTAAATCCATCATTTGACCAAGACAAGACTTTTTTATGTATTGATAAGTGTATTTGAAGTAAGCTTAAATCGGTTATTTGACCGAAATACTTTCTAACACGTATGGACAAATGCATTTGAAGTCAATTTGAACAAACCAAACCTTCATCATAGAATTATAATACTTTTTTTAGTAAATTTTACCACTTTTTTGATAATTCATTCAGATGTTACCTTCAATTAATCATATTTATAGGATAATTGTAAATAATACAACAGCAAACCTGTTGTTGGTATATTGATAACTTTTCGACATTTAACTGTAAATTTTTTTTTTTTTGGGATAATTGTAATTGATGTTACCTTCAATCGGTCATTTGACCAAGACAACTTTCTAAATGTATTGATAATTGTATTTGATTTTACCTTAATTCGATCATTTGACCAAATACTTTCTTACATGTATTGACAAATGCATTTGAAGTCAACTTGAACAAACCAAACCTTCATCATAGAATTATAATACTTTTTTAGTAAATTTTACCATTTTTGTGATAATTCATTCAGATGTTACCTTCAATTGACCATATTTATAGAATAATTGTAAATAATACAATAGCAAACCTGTTGTTGGCATATGGATAAGTTTTCGACATTTTACTGTAAATTTTGATTT